>NW_028246174.1:0-149510 GCF_964263255.1 Lissotriton vulgaris | reverse complement strand
AAATGAGTGACCACATTGAATGAAAGCATAGTAAGCAGCATGGCCCTCGATCATGAACATGGCTGGTAATTAATTTCTGTCATCTTAAGCCCTAGACAGCAAGAATGGGGAATAACTGGTGGTAACAGTCAGAGATGCAGGGTCTGATTAAAGAGGCAGGACTCTGCTGTGGGGGACTCCTCTGCCGCAAAATGTCCTCGGCTCCATAGGGCTGAGGATGACGTTGACGCTAAGCCTCATGCCAAATACGTTCAGGGCACCCAACGGAAGGCGCTCTTTTCCAATATCAGGGATGTGCTGATCACCCCCGGGGGTAAATGGGTTTTATTCTCAGTATAGTGCAGCTGATCATGATGATTTTGCCGTTGTATGATGCGCATAAGGCTCTGCTGTCTAAGGAGTGGAAGGACCCTGACAAACAGTCTATTTCGCCTTTTTTGGGCAACCGTTATGTGTTGCAGGACTTTGATGAGTTTATTCAAGGTGAACACTATGGGCCCGATTCACAGAACTAACTTAAGACAAAATCCTAAACTTACTACTTTTGGTATTCACAGAAGTTAGGATTTTGTCTTACGTTTGTCTTAAGACAGACTTAAGACAGACTTAAGTTAGGATTTTGTCTTAAGTCTGTCTTAAGTCTGTCCTAAGACAAACTTAAGTCATCGCCCAGGAGTAACCCACGACTTCCTCAGGGCTGAAAACAAGTTACAAAACTAAAATATAATGTAATGCTTACAAAATTAATTACTACTGCATAATTATTGTAGTGGAACCCACATTGTAGAATTTGTCATTAGTCAACATTATCTTGGACCAAATGGTCAGAGTTGTAAAATCACTTCATAGTGTCCAGACCATTCGTGGCTGTTGAAGAGTAAGGAAATTAAACGTCAGAGTACTGTGACTTTATCTGACATTAGTGCCCATAGCTGAAATCCTTATCGGTGCCAGTGCTGTGATCCACTATAAGACCAAGTGCAGGTGCTCATAGCGTAACCTTTTTCAGTGTCTGTGTCCTCAATTCAGAGAGTGAGAAAAGAACGGACGAAGCATACCTAATTGACTTTGGAAGTGAACGATCAACCTATGAAAATAAATAGACGTGTAGATGACCAAATTTAAGACTATCTACAATATGCTGATAAAAACGACATCAGTGCGATTCCTACCTTTGGACCGGTTATAATTCCGTCCCGGCCAAAAGGGCAGGGATAATTGGTTATTTCAGTTGACGTCTAATTGTAGTTTCATCAATGGTTCTAAAAATAAGAAATTATTTTAACTGATATCTCATTCCTGTCTAGAACAATATACAAACACATTTTTTTGGTTCACTGTATTTGTATCAAAGAGGAGGAATATAATAGTGCTAAACAGTCGAAAGTGAAGGTGACGGATGTTCATATTGCCCTCCTACTATTAAGTAAAGGTCTGTTAGGATAAGAAACTTAAGTAAAATAAACCTTTATATTGCATCAAAATAGAAACGTTATAATATTCTGCGCTCAATCAAAAATACCATTGGTATATAAGGTATAGCGTGGGCCTCAAAACCAAATCTATGACATGCATCAGAGCCACATTTATTTCATATTCAGAGTGTCACAACATGATCGATACATGTAGTAGCAACGCGCATCTGATTGCGCAGTATTATGACTGATCAATATAAACAATAGCAAAATTCACCTGACTGCATGATTAATATGCACACAGAGGAAGAATTGCACTTACGCTCTATCCGCGTGTGTAGCCATGACAAGTAGGACTGAGTCAGTCCCGACTTTCAAATTAAGAGATAACAGCATTGCAAATGAAAAAATATCATATTAAGGATTTGCCTATGTCTATTGTTTTAAAAATATAAATGTGGAGGCACGTAACTAAACCGACTCTTACCTTTCGTACTCGGACGGGATCTATGACAGAATATCGACTACAAAAATATCGACCTACAAGAATATCGAGTCAACAATATCGAGGGCAAAAATATCGACATCCTATCTACAACATGGTAAGTACAAAAATATCGGAAAAATAATATTGTTGTAAAAAATATCGATGTTAAAAATATCGATTTTTTTTTTAATATATATAAATGTAAAAGTAAGTATATAACACTAATAAATAAAATATACATATTTAAAAGTATCTAATAATGTTTAAAATTAATAAATAAAAATATATACAGTAAAGATATAATATATATGTACTGAACAATAAGTATTAATAATTAATTTACTAAAAATACCCCTTTACCCAAAAACTGAAAACTGACCCTGAACCCTAAAAATACCCCATTACCCAAGAACTGAAAACTGACCCTGAACCCTAAAAATACCCCTTTACCCAAGAACTGAAAACTGACCCTGAACCCTAAAAATACCCCTTTACCCAAAAACTGAAAACTGACCCTGAACCCTAAAAATACCCCTTTACCCATGAACTGAAAACTGACCCTGAACCCTAAAAATACCCCTTTCCCCATGAACTGAAAACTGACCCTGAACCCTAAAAATACCCCTTTACCCATGAACTGAAAACTGACCCTGAACCCTAAAAATACCCCTTTCCCCATGAACTGAAAACTGACCCTGAACCCTAAAAATACCCCTTTCCCCATGAACTGAAAACTGACCCTGAACCCTAAAAATACCCCTTTACCCATCAACTGAAAACTAACCCTGAACCCTAAAAATACCCCTTTACCCAAAAACTGAAAACTGACCCTGAACCCTAAAAATACCCCTTTACCCATGAACTGAAAACTGACCCTGAACCCTAAAAATACCCCTTTACCCATGAACTGAAAACTGACCCTGAACACTAAAAATACCCCTTTACCCAAAAACTGAAAACTGACCCTGAACCCTAAAAATACCCCCTTACCCAAGAACTAAAAACTGACCCTGAACCCTAAAAATACCCCTTTACCCAAGAACTGAAAACTGACCCTGAACCCTAAAAATACCCCTTTACCCAAAAACTGAAAACTGACCCTGAACCCTAAAAATACCCCTTTACCCATGAACTGAAAACTGACCCTGAACCCTAAAAATACCCCTTTACCCATGAACTGAAAACTGACCCTGAACACTAAAAATACTCCTTAACCCAAAGGTAAATAATATTATTTAATTAGCAATTAATAATTAATTAACAATAACAATAAAGTAAATATATTAGCACATAAGCTGTAATTAATATAATTTAATAATTAATATCATTTTCCCCAATTAATTAATTGACAGTAACTAAAAATTATATATATAAATAAATTACTCTAATAATGTAATTAACTAACTAATATTATTTAATTACCAATTAATTACTAATTTAAAATATGTACCAAATTATATTAATTAATTAACTAATTAATATTAATTATTTGCCAATTAATTAGTTATAAATATTTAAAAACATATATTAATTAATTAATTATTATTAAATTACTCCCCACCCTATTCCCCTATAAACCCACATCCCGCTACAGAAAATATATATCAATTAATCAATTAATTATTTCCCAATTAATCAATATTAATTAGCAAATAATTATAATTAATTAATTAATCCTACTAATTATTAATCAACTTACCATAATTAAATTACTTCCCACCCTATTCCCCTATAAACCCACAACCCGCTCCGGTACTAAAACATCAAATTTCCTTATAAATTTCTATATTATTATAGAAAATGTATACACATATAATAGTAATTATTTTAAATACTTAAATTAAACATATAACACATACATAATAAAAAACTATAAAATAATACAAATATCGATATTAGTGTCATCGAAATTATTAACATCGATATATATGCTATCGATGTTACTAACTTCGATATTACTTACATCGATATTAAGTATTTCGATATTACTTACCTTGGGTCGATATTCTGTCCTACGATATTCTTGCCTTCGATATTATGCTCCTTCGATATTACAGACTCGATATTATGGTAAGTCGATATTTCCAACTCGATATTTTGACTGTCTACCACTCGGACGTGCTTCTGCGTCTCTCACCGGCACCCAGTATGGCCGTTGAGTAAAATTCAAACGGAAGTAGGTATATTTAAATATCCAGTGATGGCGATAGGAGCTACCACGTCTAGCCTACAGAAAGGCTCTAAAGGGCTGCCATCTTAGAGTTTGTAGAAGTGATCATGTGTGGATGAGTTCAAATTGGGGAAAGCACATAATATTGGCCCCAGGAGATTATTAAATTAAGAACAAATGTTAGTTTGGCCAACTATAAAGATATCGAGGGCAAGAAACAGAATCATGTGATTCATGGCAAGAATATCAAAATGATATGATGTGCACTGACGATAAGGACCATAGTGCAGCTGTCAGCAATATTCAGATGAAAAGGGTCTGATGACGAACCAGGGAAACAAATGAATGTCAATTCATGGCAAGGATGCTGAGTTCATCGCAACACATGTACAATGTATGCCCTTATTTCAAAGTTAGTAGTGATAGAATAGAAGTACTGAATATATACCGTACTAAGAAAGAAAGGAAGAGAAGTGTCTATACACCCAGTGGAAAAAACGTGTGAGTTACAGCAGAATAGTATCAAGAATCCCTTAGTTGATTCTTAATCTGACCCTAATTCAGCATAAACAGTCAATGCACAAAACAGTGTATACAAATAAATTGCTTATGAATATCGCTATAGTACATCCATTGTGTAAGACATTAATCCTATTGAATTGAGACAGCAGTCACAATCAGAAACACATGTAGGCAGAATTGGGATATCAGTTAAATCCAACATTGCATCGTAATTTTATATTAACATTAGTGCGTAAATATGAGAATTGGGCTAACAGTTGATTACACCTTGTACACAATATGTCTTTAAAGAAAGGAAATAGGGCATAATATATTGTAACTGCATATCAGACACTTTGTCACATGGAACAATTAAAGATAGCATATGCAGTGAAAATGTTTGTCACAAGTTTATAGCGGTGGGGGGCGTGGCTTGCGCGCTGAGGCAAGATGGCGGACCCGATGTGAGCTCCGTCGCATTGTGGGACTCTGGCGTATTTTTTGTACCCTTCATCCCGGTTTTCCAGGCAGAACATAACGGTCCTGGTATTCGGAAGATGCGGTGAGTCTGGAAACCGCGTGTGGAACAATTTTCTACCATTTCTAAGCCACTTTGCAACAGCGGTAATTTTTTCCTCACAGAGACACGAACGGCCACCATTTTAGGTCGCTGCGCTAGCGTCTATAAAGTTCTGCTGTTTTTTGGGGGGGATATTGTCTCCTTATTACCTCCTTTCATACAATGTTTACGCTTGAACAATAATGGGGGTGTCAATTATTTTCCCCCTACATTTCTCTTTTTACATTCATTTCCTTTGAGCGTTTTAAAGCTTGCTCTTCTGCAATTCTCTTCATGCCACTTTACTAAGAGAAATGGAGCAGTTTTCTTGTCAAACAGTGCTTTCCTACATTATCTAAGGAGCTCCACTCAAGGTGCTTCTGCTACTAATACCTACTTTTTTGTCTTACGTTGAATGAACTATCACTACTACATTATTATTCTATGTTTGGGTTTTTCTACGACGTTTTGGTGCCATTAATTCACCTTTACTCCAGCTTTTTGCTGATTTCCTACACAATATACAATGGCTAATGATATCCACAATGCTAGATCCTCCGTATCTGGTACAAAACCAAAAAGACATAAAAATGATCCGCCTCCTCCTATTCATTCCTCTCAGAATCCTGTTTTGGACTCTATACTAGATGAAGTACGTGGTCTTCAACCCTTTATGTCCACTACAAATGAAAAACTAAAACAGATTGAGGAGAGGTGGATTATTATGGAAGGTAAGGTCTTGGATTTTGAACAACGTGTTAACGACTTACAGGATGTCTCTACAAAAATTCCATTACTTGAGCAGGAAATTCATCAATTAAAAATTCATACAGAGGACCTTGAAAATCGCAATCCTAGAAATAACTTACGCCTTTATGGTCTTCCGGAAAATATTGAAGGTCCTGACATGGTATCATTTCTACAAAAATTCCATCCAGAGCTCTTAGATCTTCAAGCTTCAACGAGTCCCCTCAACATACAAAGAGCACATTGTCTGGGTCATCTAAACCCTTCTGCAACTAAACAACATGGAATCATAATGCTTTTTTTCAGAATTTACCGAGCTGATGCACGTTTTGAAGGTGGTAAGACTTAAACGTCGACTTATTTGCTCTGTCCATAATATCTTCATATCTCAAGATATCTCAAAATATGTCCAATGCAACAAACGCACGTCGCAAAGAATTTCTTGCTTTACATCCTCAGATGAGACATCTCAACATCCAATATGGAATTCTCCACTCATGTCTCTGCAAGATGATGCATGATGGCCAATCATGTTCATTTTATGACCCGGAAAAACTTTAACTCTATGTTCATAACCTTTCTTCTCATGGAATGGATACTAATGTTTGATTTCTCTAAAGTTTAAGTTTGGTACCTTGAATCCAATTTATATGCATTCTTAATGTTCTCCGTTTATTAGTTTTTTCTTTTCTTATATTTATGTGGCTCTCTTCTTCTACTCTTTTTCTTATTATAGTGGTCCGTCACCATGCTCCACCTCTCTCGATTTCTTTTCTCTTCACAGATCTGAATGTTATTCCTTGATCTGTTTGTGTGCTTCTTCCTTCTGTTTCCTCTCTCATTCTTCCCTTCTTTTCCTTTCTACTCTTTTTGTTCTATCTCACTTTTTGTCTTGTTTCTTGGTAATTGCTTTATATTTGATAATTGGACTGTATCATCACATATTCAACATTGTCTTTCCAGTTTTCTCTTTGTTGTTTATGCAGCTTCATCGTCCTGTTTCCTGATGTATTCCCTAATCCTTCCTCATGGTTAATGTGGTCTCGTGGAATGTTCGTGGTCTTGGGCATCCTGTCAAACGTCACAAGGTATTGTCTCATTTAGCTAAACTTAACACCCATGTTGCTTTTTTACGAGAAACCCAATGTAATGATATTGAATCTCTTAAACTCAAATGCCAATTGGTAAGTCAAATTGGTTTCTCTCCTGCTATTGATCGTCATGGTGGCGTTGCTATATTGTTTCATGAATCTACTAATGTCCAAATTGTGTCATCAGATTGTGATCCTTCTGGTCGATAGGTGATGCTTGATGCTATCATTAACAAAAGACAAATTATCTTTTTCAATATTTATGGACCTGTTAAACCTGATCCAGAATTCTGGCAATCTATAAAATTGAAACTACTATCTGTATCTAATTCTAACATAGTGGTGATTTTAATAATTGGCTAGATCCTTTTTCAGACAGACAATCCAAATGCAAATTTAAACCAGATAAAACCCACAAATCTTTCCAATCTGCCTTGTCATCTCGTCCCCTATTTGATACTTGGAAAACGTGTAATCCTGATGTTTCTGAATTTACTTTTTTCTCTCTTGTACACCATACCAGGTCTCGTATTGATTATATTCTAATTTCCAAAGCATTATTACCTTGTGTCCACTCATCGGAAATTGGCTCTATTTTTATTTCTGACCATGCTCCAATTTTTACTTCTATTGATTTATCTATCACCACATGAAACAAGGTTGTTGGAGTTTTAACAACCACCTTTTATCAGATCGTTCCTTTTTTCCAGAAGCGACCTCCTTTATTAATGAATTTTTTGTTCTTAATGACTCTCTAGACACCTCTCTACACTATAATTGGGATGCTTTTAAAGCATCCTTTAGGGCCTACCCTTTTGCTTATTCCTCAAAGAAAAAGAAACTAATGAATGCTAAAGATGAAGAAACTCTATCACAATTCAAAACATTAGGACATAATTGTTACACATCCAAATCCTCTTCATCACTACAAGAGTTAATTAAAGCTAAATCTACCCTGAATACAATAGCTACTTTAGATGCTTGTAACATCCTTAGGGTTAAATAGAAATATCACGGAGGCCAAAACAAAGCAGGGAAAATGCTAGCAAATTATTTAAAAATCAAATCAGAACGTAAGGTAATTGGCCCTATCAAAGCAGAAATGAATAATACACTCCACTCATCTGATTCTGATATTATTATTATTACATTTCAATTATATTATAATCTTTTATACACAGAAACTACAAAAGCCGTCTGAAGAAGATTTTACCTCCTTTTTTTCAAGATATCCCTAAACCTAAAACTCTCCCGAATATTTTCACAAAACTTGAAGAGGATATTTCTCTTCAAGAATTATCTGATGCTTTGAAATCCTTGAAAAAATTGAAGGCTCTTGGCCCTGATGGCTTTTCAGCTGGATTATTTTTAGCCTTCTCATCAATTTTTGCCCCTAAATTATTAGAACTTTTTAATTCCTTTATATCCAACTCTAAGGCCTGTGGCTCTTTTTTAGAAGCCCTTAGTATTGTCATCCCTAAGCCAGACAAAGACCCCTCCTATTGCAAAAACTTTCGTCCTATATCACTAATCAATTATGATTGTAAAATGTTTGCAAAGATCTTAGCTTCTTGTCTCGAGAAAGTTATCCCTTCTCCTATTAACCCAGATCAAGCTGGCTTTGTCAAAGGATGTTTAGCCTCTGACAATGCCAGAATGTTTTCCAATATTCTTTCTATGAGTAAAAAATATCCCTCTCCCTTAGCTGCATTATCTTTGGATGCAGAAAAAGCCTTTCGACTGAATTATCTGGGATTTCATGATACGCGCTTTATAATGGTTCAGTTTTGGTCCAAAGTTAATTTCATATGTTAAATTATTATATACAAATCCAAAAGCATGTGTTTTTGTTAATGGTCGTTTCTCCCCATATTTCTCTCTCCAAAGAGGTACTCATCAGGGTTGGCCCCTCTCCCCACTTCTTTTCTTACTACGTATGGAACCCTTTCTCGAACGCATTATAAGCAACCCCCTTATTACTGGTTTTACCCTAAAGTCTCAACAAGTTAAACTTTCTGCATATGCAGATGATGTTCTTATTTATATGTCCAATCCGGCCTCTTTTTTACCCCCATTTGTACACAAAATCTCATTATTTTCTACTGTTTCAGGTTATACATTTAATTTCTCCAAGACTGAGATTTTGCCCTTAAACCCTTCATGTAATAGACATATGTTTGATTCTACCAATTTTACATGGTGTCCTCAAAAAATTAAATATCTAGGCACATGGTTCTCTTCTACCATACATGATACACTATCCCATAACTTTACTTCTTTAAAACTTAAAAGTACCAATATGTTAAATTCTTGGTCTCCTTTATTGTTATCATGGTGGGGCAGACTAGATACAATTAAAATGATGATTGTTCCCCAAGTATTGTTCACATTGTCAATGTTGCCATTCAGAATCCCCAAATATTATTTTACACAGGTTGATTCTTTATGTATTAAGTTTCTTTGGAATAATAAGCATGCACATATTGCCTTGTCTAAATTACTTCGTCCCAAGACTGAGGGAGGTGTAAGATTTCCTGATTTTAAATTGTATCACAATGCTTTCCTGATCCGTCAATGTCATGCTTTGTCTAAAGATTATCAAGATTAGCCTATACCTTCTTGGGTCAATGTTGAATGTTCATTATTAAATGATTTCTCAGTTAAAGATATTGTATATATGACTAATTGTACTTTTATATCCAAATATCCAACTTTGAAATATTCTCATTATCTGCTACACACACTTTTCTTTAAGAATTTTGATAAGTATTGTTTTTTGCTTGCCTCCTCAATATGGTTTAACAAACACATCAAATTCCGTCACAAATCATTTTATTACAAACACTGGAAAGAAAAGGGTATTTTTTATGTTAATCAAATGATTGTTCATAATGTGATTTTACCTTTTCATCAACTGCAAGTGACCTTTAACCTTCCTGATTCCTTCATTCAACAGTATAACATTTTAGCACCAATACTTCAGGATTGTTTACAGAGTTTCAATTCTCATCCAATTCCTACTTCTCTCATTCCTGATGCTTCCTTGTACCAAATTTCGTCTGACACTATTCCCAGTGCCTTCTTTGTTTATAAATCGTTATCTACTCCTAACTGCACACGGGTTAACCACATAAATGCTACAGCAATTCTCCATCTGTGCTGGGAGACTATGACTCCCATGGTTCATGGCGAGTTCAGCTCGTCATGAGCACACAAGCGTTGTACTGCATGACAAGCTGAGCTCGTCATGAGCATGGAAGGGTTTAAATCGAATATTGAACTAGAATGGGAACAGGATCTTTCTCAAACACTCTCTGTATCTCAGTGGGACAAATTGTGGCAAAAACTCTTCAAAACATCCAAAGCTGCAAATATTACACAATCCCTATATTTTATTTATAATAGAGTTGTTATTACTCCCCTTCTTTTACATACGTTTAACCAATCAGTCTCTTCATCTTGTTGGTCATGTCTTACTGCTGAAGGTTCTTTAATTCATTTATTGTTCTATTGTCCTAAGGTACAGGATTTCTGGAAAGCTGTTTTGTCAAAATGTGTATCGATTTTTTCCTATAAAATTCAATTTAACATTCACAATGTATTTTTAGGTACTTTGTCCCCTGACTTTGATCAAATTATCTCCAAATCAATTTTATTTGATCTATTTATTGCTATAGCTTTTAAGGTTATATTAACATGCTGGAAAGACAACTCTAAACTATCATTTTACTTTGATGGAATCTAATATGTGATAAACATAGAATTGCCTCGGTGCCCTATGCTTCAATTCATCTACAAATTAAATCTGATTTACTGTGGCTACCATTCACTTCTTTTCTATCATTGGATTCACCTTCTTTATAGTTTTCTCTTTTATACTATTTATTGCCTTCTTTTTCTCACTCCTTCTATCTTCTTTTCTTTCCATCTCCCCTTTCTCTCTTTTCTCTTTTCTATATAAAAAATGTTAATTGTTTTTCTTGAATACTGTTTACCTTCTCTTATTTCATGCAGGTTCTTAATTCACTAATACAAATTTTTATGTCCTAGTTCTATTCTTCTTATGTATTTTGCTTCATAGTCTTAAATTCAAGACTAGTAGTATAAGAATTATACAATCTGCTTTATATCACTTATTCTACTGATGCTTTGCATGTATACCTGTATACTTTTTCCTTCATAGGAACCAAATGATTTTATTTGTAGTCCTGTGTTATTTATCCTCAATAAAAAATATTTAACAAAAAAGTTCATAGCGGTGTCTTTATAGGGTGGATATCAACTATGTGCACTAATGTCACATACAGTCACAGTACTCTGACGTTTAATTAAGTCACTCTTCAACAGCCATGAATGGTCTGGACACTATGCCGTGATTTTACAACTCTGACCATTTGCTCCAACATAAGGGTGACTATTGATAAATTCTACAATGTGGGTTCCACTAGATTAATTGTGCAGTAGTAATTAATTTTGTAAGCATTACATTATGTTTTGGTTTTGTAACTTGTTTTCCAGTCCTGAGGAAGTCGTGGGTTACTCCCGGGCGACGAAACATGCATACTTTCACGTTCCCGTTCATCAGTCGAGCCAGAATTATCTTCGTTTTGATGTTGGTGATGACCACTTTCAGCTCCATGTCTTGCCCTTTCGTCTGGCTACTTCTCTGACAGTCTTTACCAAGTGGTGGCGCTTTTTCACTTACAAAGTATTTCTGTTTTTCTATACCTTGATTTCTGGCTCTTATCAGCTCCTTCTTTTTTTAAGGCTCAGTAAGACCTTCAACTGGTGCTTCGAACTCTGGGGGACTTGGGTTTTCTTGTCACCTTTCGAAAATCCCAATTGGAACGTACTCAGACCGAGCTGTTCATTCGAGTCCTGTTCGACACGGTGCAGGGGTTGGCTCACCTTCCTGCACAGAGAATATTGACAATTTGTGCCTCGTGGATAATCTTTTGGGATAGTCCTCCATTTTGGCTAGGGCTTGACTGAGGGTTTGGGGCCACTGGTGAATCATGTCCTTTGCTTTTAGAGTTCCGGCTCACAATAATACAACCATCTGATCCTGTGAATGTCTGCTGTCAGGAATGCTTTGACTTGGTGGCTGTCGGAGTCAAATCTGACGCAAAGCATGCCGTCCTGCTATCCCCCGCCTCTATATCTCACAACAGATGCCAGCATTTGGGCCTAGGGGCTGTGTTAGGAGATCGGGTGAGGCAGGGGGCCTGGTCGTTTTGGGAGGCACTTCAGTCCTCCAATTGGAGGGAGTTGTCAGCAGTCTGGCAGGTCCTGAGGGTTTTTTCGGCTCTGTTGATGAGGTATCATGTTGTGGTTTGTACAGACCATCAGGTCTTCAGTTCTTATCTGAACAGACAAAGTGGGACCCGATGTCGGAGTCTGAATGTCATTGCGGCTCAGATCTTTGCTTGGCCAGAGGCCCATCTTTTTGCTCTTGATGCTGTGTATGTTCAAGGCTCGCTCAACGTTCAGGCCAACTGTCAGAGCAGAAACATGCCATCCTCTGTGATGTATCACATCTCAGAACCAGAGTTCATTTGTCTGTGTGTTGTGCTCCCTGGCTGGATCTGTTTACGTCTCCACACAATGTGAGGCTTCCTCTTTTCTGTTCGAAGACTCCCGTTCCCAGGGTTTGGGCGGTTGATGCCCTCTTAGTCCCATGGCTCAAGGGGATTCTCTATGCTTTCCCTCCCGTTCCCCTTTTCTTGAGGGTGCTGCAGAGGATTTGAGAGGAGATCACATTGGTTATTTTGATTGCTCCTTTTTTGCCTCGGAGGCCTTGGTTCCTTCTCCTGTTGTCTCTGTATCAGGGGGTGTTTCTTCCTCTGTCCCTCCGACCGTCTACACTCCAGTTTCCCTCCCTACCTGTATCACACATTCGCTGCCGGCCTGGTTTGTGAAAGGGCCGGGTTTGATGGGTCTGGGGTGTTGTAGTGTTGTGGCTCTTGTGATTCTAGGAATCGCGTAAATCCTCGACCTTGAGGTCTTACAAGAATCACTGAAGTTTTTTTCAGAAATGGTGTGTTTTTAAGGATTCGGATGCACTGACTGTGGATAGTTTTTCTATTCTGAAATTTTTGCAGAATGGGTTTCTGAAGGGCTTGGCTCCGTCTAACCTTTGTGCTTAGTGGGCGCTGTTTGGGCGTTTCATGTACAAGGTTTCTCCCCTGGTGTCTTGTCTCCTTAAGAGTTTCAGGTTTAAGCGGCCGGTCGTTCTGAAATCTGTTTCTTCTTGGGATTTCTTAGTGGTCCTTCAAGGTCTCCAGCTGGCCCAGTTTGAGCCTTTGGATTCCTGTCCCCTGGCTTGGTTGTCTGCAAAGCCTCTTTTCCAGTTGCCATCACATCTGCTCAGCATTTTAGTGAGCTGGGGGCTCTACTGTCCTCTTTTCCCTTCTTACGCTTCTTTCCGGACAAGGTGGTGCTTCGCCTAAAATCCTACTTTTCTTTCTACAGTCCCTCGGATGTGGACTGGGTTCCGTCCTTCTTGGATGTGGGTTGCGCCCTCCCAATTTATTTGTTTAGGACCCGTCACTTTCAGAAGTCCTTAGGTTGGTTAGTCTACTTTGGCTCCGGTATTCTGGGTAACAAGGTTTCTTCCCAGTCTATTGGCTGATGGGCGAAACAGGCTATCCTTCAGGCTTCTGCTGATGTGTCTCCAACTTCTGGTGTTCAGGGGCATTCTACTCGTGTAGTGGCTGATTCCAGGGTTGAGGCTGAGGGCTCTTCTATTCAGAAGATCTGTTGTGCTGCAACTTGGTCTTCACAGCTGACTTTTGCACGTTATTTTCTGGATTTGTCTGGGGCTGAGCGTTCCTTTGGGATATCTGTTTTGTGAACAGCAAGGGTGTAATTATCATTCTCTAATAAAGACTTGCTGTATGTGAGTTTGGCGTCAGTGTGCTTCTTGCTTGGTATGTCCTCACAAGTCAGGACTGGGACGCGGAGGATGGAGGTGAGAAAGCAATGTCCTCTTACTTACCGGTAATCTTAATTACCCTGAACAGGAGTCCTCCTTGTCCCACTCCACTCCCCTCCCTTCCACCTTTTTTTGTTCGCCTCCACATGTTTTTCTCAGACTTGGTATTAAACAGGAGGATGGGCGGGAGGGGTGGGTCTTTATGCTTCTGTCATAGAGATGGAAGACAAATCTACAAATCCTATCATGTAAATATCTGTTGGAGGTGGAAATGCCTCAGAAGTCAGGGCTGGGATGGAGAGGACTCCGGTTTGGGTTCTGAAGATTATCAGTAAGTAATAGGACATTACCACCCTTTTTCTCAAACTCCTCATGGTTACTGACAGCTCCTTAATCAATGTAATGTAATACTGATTTGAAAACGTTTAACATGTCTGAAATCTTTTCTGTGTTAAAGCTGTTGTGAGTGGAGCAGGGGTCCACATATGATTAGACAGCAGCACTGACACAGGTACTTCTAGACAAAGAGCCGAGGCACCTCACAGCCCCTTTTATTTTCCCAGTTGGCTTTGCCTGGCCTTCGGGTGCCTGCAGACATGTTACATCATAGCGTTGGACCAGGTAGCACACTACATCATCAGCTCAAACAAAAAATTAACTGGGTAACTTTTACTTAACTCAAGGATCTTGACAGTGCACAAGTATTCACTAGACCTATGTGATTGTTGAGTGTTGTACTTCAGTTTGTCTCTTCCCTGACCTCGTTATGAGTTGACTCCCGCCTTATGGGATGGAACCTGTTTCTGATATTGGCCTCACTGGCCCATCCCTCTGCTGTCTTGAAGGAGTGGTGGTGAGAGCCGCTAGCCAGGTTCCCAGGAAGTGTGTCGGATCTTAATATGCTTCTCACTCAAATTCTTTTATCATATTCTTCTGTGGCCTCCTCCAGTGCTGAATGGAGTTACTCTTTTGCACAGTGGCATATTCCTGGTCACAGTTTTGTTACATCGTCGGGCTGTCACCATTGTACCATGCCTGGTCAGAATGGTCCATGGGGCACACTCAAACGACATTCGTAATTTGTTTCAGGATACCTGTTGTATACCAGTGCCAAGTCACCTACTCATATTTCACTTGCTTGCATTCTCCTTACTCGACTGGCATATGCTTTATTTTTAGCCTGCTTGTGTTCGGCTTGTTGTGGTTCATGCAGAGTTGTGGTCTTTTGCTAAGCTGCATGCATTACTTGAAGCACCGGTCTGCCTAACACAAGATGGATTGGTGCACAGTTTGTGATACATTGAAGAATGAGTCGATAGAGCTACAGGAAGTGATGTATGCCCCACTTGCGTTATAGGGCTAGATGTACAAGGTTTTTTGCATTCGCAAGCTGGCCGAATTCGCGGATCGAGCTGTTTGCGTATGCAAAACGGCCTTTCCAAATGTACAAACCCTAAATTGTTACCTGGTAATCTGATCCCGAATTGCAATTTGGTTTTGCGAATCGGTATTTAGAAGAGGGGTGTTTAGGCATCCCTTCCAAAAACCAATTCACAATGGTTTGTACTAAATTTTTGCAACCAAAATGTGATGTATTTCCCACTAAGTGTTATAGGTGTAGATGTTCGAAGCTTTTTTTGCATTTACAAACAGAATGTAGCTGTTTGCGTATGCAAAAAGGCCGTTCCAAATGTGCAAATCCTAAATTTCTACCAGGTAACTTGGGTTTGCAAATCGGTATTTGGAAGGATCATGTTTAGGGCGTCCCTTCCAAATAATGATTCGCAATGATATGTGCTAATATTTTGCTACCGAAAGGCACTTTAGTGCCAACTGGAAGTTGATGTTAACTCTTTCGCAAATGGCAAGAGGTCCCCAAGGGATTTCTACCCCTTTGTAAATGGATGAAAATGTGTTTTTAGAGCAGGCATTGGTACAAGTGACCACTGCCTACTCCTATAAAAATGAAACTTAAATGTTTCATTTTTTTTAAGGAAAACGGTATGCTTTTTAAAAAAAAGGGGATTTATTAAAAAGCAGTTACAGTCCTGGTCTGCTAACACCAACAGGCCACCGTCCCTCTGACATTAGCGAATCCTAGTGGGTCGCAAATTAAAACCTACCTCATTAATATTTATGAGATAGGTCTGTTTGAGACCCACAAGAGTCGCTTAATGAAACTCAATGAGTTGATTACATTAGAAATGTTAATTTCTTAATTGTGATTTACACAAAAATCGCAATTAGGAAATCGCTATTCCTAATCTTTGTACATCTAGCCCATAGTTCTGTTCTATTCCAGACTTAGGGCACAATGTAGGTAATTAGTATTTACCGTAAATAACGAATTTTACTGATTCGGTATTTACTAATCGGTAAATGCTATGTAGGTATTTTTACTGAATCAATTACCGAATCGGGAATATTTGGTAATTACTGAATCGGTATATACCGATTCGGTAAAATTACCGAATTGACAAGGGGGACAGGGTGTCACTTTGACACCCTGTTGCACCCCTGATTCAGGCTTGTGCACAGGTGTACATGCACAGATGTGCACGTACACAGGAATTCGTTATTTACCATGCAATAGTATTACATGGTAAATAACAAATTCTTAGGGGACTGTGGCACTGTTTCCAGCTACATATATGTTATGTTATGTTATGTTACATCTGCTTATATAGCGCGGCGGCTGCCCCAGCGAAGAGGCGTCCCGGCGCTGGACTAGACAGGAGAGAGCACAACATACAGACAGGCTATCAGGTCAACTTAGCAGAACAGGTGGGTCTTTAATGCCTTTCTGAAGGCAAGAAGGTCATTTATACTTCGGATCCACAGTGGTAGTGCGTTCCATAGTTTGGCAGCCATGTATTGAAAGGAACGTCCTCCAGTGCGGGCGAGTCTGACACGGGGAATCATGACCAGATTTTGTCAGATATAGTCCCACCTACATATAGATTTACCGATTCGGTTAATTTATTGAATCAGTATTTTACAGAATAGGTATTTTACAGAATCGGTAAATTTACTGTATCTGTAAATTTACCGATTCTGTAAAATATAGGCCCCCTACATCTCAATCACTAAATACCGGTCGGTAACGGCCAAAATCGGCCGTTACCGACCGGTATTTGGTGACCTACATCTGGCCCTTAGTGTCTTATTCAATGTGCTCATAAAACTTTCTGACTCCCCTTCACTTGTTGAGATTGTGGGGTAATATTTAGATGGGTGAAGACTAGTTCATTCACATATGCTGTGGATTCAGCTCCTTGAAAGAGCCGACCATTGCTCATCATTACTGATTCGGGATGGAGTATGAGGAGAAGTTTTTATTAGTTCTAGTTGGACTTGGTCAAAGGCTGTGGGGTTTAGGATTTCGATTGGTATTCTATAAACGCATCACTGATTGCCAACAATTTCTTCCCAAAGACAAAAGTCCACAATAAGAGTGTATCGGGGGTTTCACAGGCTTTGGGCTATCAGTTGGCAAAGGCTTCTTCCAGCTGGTTTCTTTTGAAGTCCGGCTTTGGGCTTGATGATCCCTTGGTGGCCTTGGTATGCAAGTTAAATCACGTGGCCTCTGACAGACAATGGGACTATGATTTTGGATCGTCCAACTACCATGCTTTATAGAGCTGATTAAATCCCTTAATATGCACAGGTTCAGGAAGGGGCAATGGTTTCAAAGTCTGTGTTCTATTTTTTTAATTTGAAATGTGTAGTGGCAATTGGAGGCAAGTGTCTTCTGCAGTAACCTTTTTGAGAACCCACATGTATATTTCTCTCAGACATGTTGACTGGGCCACCAAATTGATAAGTTTCGCAGCATCATCCGATGGGAGCAGCTGGCATTTTCTGGAGTAAAGATGGAGAAAGTTAGGTTGGCTCTTACAGTTGGGGTGTATGTGTTAAGCTAAACGGATACCGCTGCAGAATCCATTTCCCAATGCCAAGTGGTGGGGTGTGCCTGCAAAGAGGTATATTAGTGACTTGTGGTCAGTTGCTATTCTGAGTTCAAGTCCATGCAAGTAACGGTGGAAATGTGTGCAGCTACATTTTGTGATAGGTGCTTCTTTCTTGATCTGGGTGTATATAGTCTCTGTGCTTGCATGTTACTTGCAAATGCTACTGGGCTAATGTGGCTACCTGTTTTTCTTGCAGCAACACTACTCTTAGCCTGACTGGACTTGTACTAGTAACTAGGTTTGTCTTCAGCTTCAGAATTAAATATTTTAGGACCATGATTCAAAGTAGTGCATTCTTGACTTCTGAGTAGGCTTTAAGGTGTTCTTCATGATAATGCCAGGGGCTCGAGTTGGCGAAGAATGTAAATGTAAATGTAAATGTAGTGGTACTTGTATAGCGCACAACTACCCTGAGGCATCTCGGCGCTTGTACGAATACTGCTGAGGAACCCTTCCTGGCCTTTCCCCGTGAAGTGCCCACTCCTGGGCACCCCCAAGGTGAAGCTAGGCATCCTAGCATTATTGGGGCCATTGTGGAGATTAAGCAAGTTATTGCCCAGAGTTGCAGAGTGGGACCCATGATTAGAATAGGCACGAGGCGAGAATTATCAGGTCCGAGGAAGTAGAGCCCAAGACCCCGCTGAGGCGGGAATTGAACCCTGGTCCCGGGCTAGACCTCTGCATCAGGGTCTGCTGCTCTAACCATTATATATCGATATTTGTTTGTTGTTATGTATTTTATATGTATGTGTTATATGTTTTTTTTAAAGTATTTTATTTGTTTTAAATTATATGTGTACCATTTTTTGTACATTAAAAATTTTATTTTTTATTTAATTTTATGTTTTAGTACTGGAGCGGGTTGTGGGTTTATAGGGGAATAGGGTGGGAAGCAATTTAATTATAGTAAATTAAATATAAATTTTTAGTAATTGTAATTTAATTGTAATTAATTTTAGCGTTTAAGTTCTGTAGCGGGTTGTGGGTTTATAGGGGAATTGGGTGGGAAGTAATTTAATTGTAATTAAGTAATTATTGATTTTTTATTGGTATTGATAATTTCTTTATTTCTAATTAATTATTAATTGCTAAATAATTATTTTAATTGCTAATTATTTTTTTTATTGGTAATTAAGGTTTGTATTGGTAATTACATTTTGCAATTGGCTATTAATTTTTTAATTGGTAATTAAGGTTTTTAAATGGAAATTGCATTTTTTAATTGGCAATTATTTTTTTTAATTGGTAATTAATTTTTTACAATTGGTTATTGATATTTTTAATTGTTAATGACTTTTTATTAATTGCAAATTTGTTTCATTAATTGGTAATTAATTTTTCATAAACTTTTTATTTAAAAATAAATTTATTGTTTTCCATTTTTTATTTGTTAATCAATTTTTAATTATCAGTATGTTTTTGTTTTGAAAAATATTTTAGTGTTCAATATTTATTATTTGGTCGTTTATATTTATTAATTCATATTTATTGGTATTTATTGTTAATTTAGTGTTAATTAATTATTCAATTTTAAATACGTTTTTAGTAATTATTAATGGGTATTTGCAAATGATGTAGAGTTATTTAAAAATTAAGGGGCCGATTATGATTGCGGTGAATCCGCATCCTCTGGGCCGGCGGAAGCCACTGCCGGCCCGGAGTATGCAGATTCACCGCTGCGGTGTTTGTAAAGACCCCCCGCCAGATTAGGACGGCTGGGGGTCATCGGCGGACGGGGAGACCGTCTGCCGCTTTTCCGCCGCATGTCTGAAGCTCTAATATGGTGGCGGTGTCTGTCAGACACCGCCAGCCATATTAGGATTAGCCTTGGGACATGCCTTCCGCGGCGGCAATGCCGCCACGAAAAGGCACACAGTCTTTTCTTTGGGGGCCCGTTGCGGGCCCCCAGGGTGAAGGGGGGTGGGGGTGCGCATGGGGGGTACCTATGGTACCCCCCTGCAGTTGCATGCACATAGCGGCTGGCACCGCGCGGTGCCTGCCGCTTTGTGCATGCAAATCCACTGCATGCAGTTTTAACATTGCGACAGGTGCTGCTTTAAGCAGCACCCGCCGCAATGTTAAAAATACAGGATGTGACCGCCAGGGTGCCGGTCACATCATAATTCGCACGGAGGGACCGCCGCTGCCCCTGCGGACAGTCCCTCCACCTCTGGGGTGGCGGACGGACGCAGGTCCGTCCGCCATCATAATGAACCCCTAAATTTTTAAATATTTTATTTACAACATTTATTTATAAGTATGTGATATTTAACGTCTACGCTATCCAATGCTTTCCCTACTGTTGCACTCTCTGGAGTGGGAATAGTAATTTTTACCCCTACGCTAGCCAACGCTTTCCCTACTGTTGCACTCTCTGGAGTTGGAATAGTAATTTTACTGCTACGCTATCCAATGTTTTCTCTACTGTTGCACTCTCTGGAGTGGAAATAGTAATTTTTACCCCTACGCTATCCAATGCTTTCCCTACTGTTGCACTCTCTGGAGTTGGAATAGAAAATGTTACCTCTATGCTATCCAACGCTTTCCCTACTGTTGCACTCTCCTGAGTGGGAATAGTCATTTTTACCCCTACGCTATCCAATGCTTTCCCTACCGTTGCACTCTCTGGAGTTGGAATAGTAATTTTACTGCTACGCTATCCAATGCTTTCCCTACTGTTGTACTCTCTGGAGTGGGAATAGTAATTTCTACCCCTACGCTATCCAACGCTTTCCCTACTGTTGCACTCTCTGGAGTTGGAATAGTAATTTTTACCCCTACGCTATCCAACGTTTTCCCTACTCTTGCACTCTCTGGAGTTGGAATAGTAATTTTTACCCCTACGCTATCCAACGCTTTCCCTACTGTTGCACACTCACTGGAGTTAGAATAGTAAATTTTACCTCTACGCTATCCAACGCTTTCCCTACTGTTGCACTCTCTGGAGTGGGAATAGTAATTTTTACCCCTACGCTATCCAACGCTTTCTCTACTGTTGCACTCTCTGGAGTGGGAATAGTAATTTTTGCCCCTACGCTAACCAACGCTTTCCCTACTGTTGCACTCTCTGGAGTTGGAATAGTAATTTTTACCCCTACGCTATCCAACGTTTTCCCTACTCTTGCACTCTCTGGAGTTGGAATAGTAATTTTTACCCCTACGCTATCCAACGCTTTCCCTACTGTTGCACACTCACTGGAGTTAGAATAGTAAATTTTACCTCTACGCTATCCAACGCTTTCCCTACTGTTGCACTCTCTGGAGTGGGAATAGTAATTTTTACCCCTACGCTATCCAACGCTTTCTCTACTGTTGCACTCTCTGGAGTGGGAATAGTAATTTTTGCCCCTACGCTAACCAACGCTTTCCTTACTGTTGCACTCTCTGGAGTTGGAATAGTAATTTTTACCCCTACGCTATCCAATGTTTTCCCTACTCTTGCACTCTCTGGAGTTGGAATAGTAACTTTTACCCCTACGCTATCCAACGCTTTCCCTACTGTTGCACACTCGCTGGAGTTGGAATAGTAAATTTTACCTCTACCCTATCCAACGCTTTCCCTACTGTTGCACTCTCTGGAGTGGGAATAGTAATTTTTACCCCTACGCTATCCAACGCTTTCTCTACTGTTGCACTCTCTGGAGTTGGAATAGTAATTTTTACCCCTACACTATCCAACGTTTTCTCTACTGTTGCACTCTCTGGAGTTGTAATAGTAATTTTTACCCCTACGCTATCCAATGCTTTCCCTACTGTTGCACTCTCTGGAGTGGGAATAGTAATTTTTACCCCTACGCAATCCAACGCTTTCCCTACTGTTGCACTCTCTGGAGTGGGAATAGTAATTTTTACCCCTACGCTATCCAACGCTTTCCCTACTGTTGCACTCTCTGGAGTTGGAATAGTAATTTTTACCCCTACGCTATCCAATGCTTTCCCTACTGTTGCACTCTCTGGAGTGGGAATAGTAATTTTTACCCCTACGCAATCCAATGCTTTCCCTACTGTTGCACTCTCTGGAGTGGGAATAGTAATTTTTACCCCTACGCAATCCAACGCTTTCCCTACTGTTGCACTCTCTGGAGTGGGAATAGTAATTTTTACCCCTACGCTATCCAACGCTTTCCCTACTGTTGCACTCTCTGGAGTTGGAATAGTAATTTTTACCCCTACGCTATCCAATGTTTTCCCTACTGTTGCACTCTCTGGAGTGGGAATAGTAATGTTTATCCCTACTCTATCCAATGCTTTCCCTACTGTTGCACTCTCTGGAAATTGAATAGTAATTGTTACCCCTACGCTATCCATTGTTTTCCCTACTGTTGCACTTTTGGGAGTTGGAATAGTTATTTTTATTCTACGCTATCCAATGTTTTCCATACTGTTGCACTCTCTGGAGTTGGAATAGTAATTTTTACCTCTAAGCTATACAACGGGTTCTGTACTGTTGCGCTCTCTTGAGTGGGAATAGTAATTTTTACCCCTACGCTATCCAATGCTTTCCCTACCGTTGCACTCTCCGGAGTTGGAATAGTAATTTTTACCCCTACGCTATCCAATGTTTTCCCTACTGTTGCACTCTCTGGAGTGGGAATAGTAATTTCTACCCCTACGCTATCCAACGCTTTCCCTACTGTTGCACTCTCTGGAGCTGGAATAGTAAATTTCACTTCTACGCTATCCAACGCTTTCTCTACTGTTGCACTCTCTGGAGTGGGAATAGTAATTTTTGCCCCTACGCTATCCAACGCTTTCCCTACTGTTGCACTCTCTGGAGTTGGAATAGTAATTTTTACACCTACGCTATCCAACGTTTTCCCTACTCTTGCACTCTCTGGAGTTGGAATAGTAATTTCTACCCCTATGCTATCCAATGCTTTCCCTACTGTTGCACACTCGCTGGAGTTGGAATAGTAAATTTTACCTCTACGCTATCCAACGCTTTCCCTACTGTTGCACTCTCTGGAGTGGGAATAGTAATATTTTCCCCTACGCTATCCAACGCTTTCTCTACTGTTGCACTCTCTGGAGTGGGAATAGTAATTTTTGCCCCTACGCTCACCAACGCTTTCCCTACTGTTGCAATCAACCTAGAGGAAAGTCAAACTACAGGCTCCAGTGGAGGAACGTGGTATGCGGATCTAAATGCTGAACCAAAAATGAGTAGTAAAGAGGCAAAGGCATCCCTAGAAATAGACATAGTGCTACCTAACCAGAAAGAACACACTGAACAATATGATTAAAAAAAAAAAAATACACCGGAGGAAGGGGGGGGATTTAAACCCTTCTCCAAATCATGTCCCATTGTCAACTGGTAAAGAATCGCACTCAGCAAACCACTCTCTTTCTGATGAAGATTCTGAATCTGATCTATATTAGACAGGGATGTCTATCTCAAGCAACTCAAGCGATTCAAGTGGCTTTAGCAAAATGAGTAACTCAAGAGAATCTAGCCCAAGTGCACAAATGGGCACAGTACCACTGGAGATCTCTGACTCCAATGACTCGAGACCACTTAGTGAACTTAATCTCAGGGGGAAAAAAAGGAGTGGGGGGAAAAGAAGGTCAAAATATAAAAGAGAACAATATTTGCTGAATGAGGAAACAACTGATCCTGGTAATAATACGGACTATTCCATAAGCAGACCTAACTTTCCCCAAAGGAGTCCAAGGCATAAATCACCCAGAGAAACACCATGTCAAACTTCAAACTCACAAGAGAGCAAAGACAGATACCAAAAAACAACAGAGCCCTCACTGAGTCAGGTGCTTAGCTCAATTAAAAACTTTCACGCAGATGTAAAGAAAGATAGCCAAAAGAATCGCTTGGCTATTGAAAAATTACAAGTCTCAGTGAAAAAAGTGGGCAGCATTTGCTCTGAGATCTCTGAGAGAATGGGCATGGTGGAAACTCGTACCGAGAACCTTGAAACCGATGTTGTGATGCTCCAGAAAAAAGGAAAAGAGCAAGATGGAGCAATAAGGGATCTCTTGCTTAAAATGGAAGATCAGGAAAACAGATCCAGAAGGAACAATTTAAGGTTTCTTGGAGTTCCGGAGAATTTTGAGGGAAGCGATGCCAGAGGGGCAATCATTGATATTCTTAAAAAGTCATTTCCGGAGCTGGAAGCATGGGATATGAAAAGGGAAGTATTGCGGGCCCATCGCTTTCCCTTAATGATATCAAAGCATTCCAATAAGCAAAACCAATATCCCAAGGCAATGCTGGTCTGCTTTGGCCCTGAAGAGACTACAAGGGGTTCAAATTCTTTGTCAGACCTGACTTCGCTCACGCCACCGTGGAGCGAAGATGGAAAATGCGTCAGCTATTTGGACCTTTTGAAAAATTTGGAGCAAAAGTATTTTTGCAAAATCCGGCACGCTTGAAAATAATATTCAATGGCTCGACAAAAAGCTTTAATAGTGAAATACAGGCGGAGAACTATCTACATGAAATTTCTGAGTCCAACTCTCGAAATCCAGGGAAACAATCTTAACTCTAATTATATTAATGAAATGTTGTAGAAAGAACGGACAAGTTGAACTAACTATTTTCTTGTGAAGTTTTTTTTTTTGCCTCGCTTTCTCACACTAGGAAATGTGGACTATAATATAAGCCAAATGGTTGAGCAGCCTAGGGAAATTAAACCTGAGATATTATTAGAGCTTTCAGCTTTTAGTTCAACTGGTTGTAGATAAGCAAATTACTTATATTAACAATTTAGCCTAGCCCGTAGGGCCCGCTTGGCCGGAAGTCACAACCCTGGTCCAGATAGGCCCAGGTAACCTTCAAAGGTGGTGGTGGGTGGGGGTTGGGGAAGGGGAGGAGGGAAGGCAGGACAGGTTAGACACACAAGGTAGCAAATCTTATAGGGAAATACATATAGGGATCACAGGAAATCAGAAATCCTGGGATAAAAATTATGGCTCTTTCCAATTAGTAGCATGGCTGGGATAAAAATACTATCCCTGAATATTTGTGGCTTGAACGATCTTAAAAAAAGGCAATCAGTTGCAATTGGCCTACAAAACTGGGGAGCTAATATCATCTGTATGCACGAGACGCATATTGAAGGGTCCCAGAGTCAGCTGTTAAACACATTAGGATATAAATTGGTTTGTGCTACCTCACAAAGTGTAAAAATTCGGGGGGTTGCCATTTTGGCTAAAGGGAGTGGACTGGTGTTTAATAAATCCAAAACTGACAAGTTTGGCCGTTGGGCTATCACCGAATGCAGTTACCAAACAGGGCAGAAACTAACAATTTGTGCCATTTACGGGAGCAATACAGGCGACCCTGAGGTTTTTATGAGGTCTCTAATGAATTGTCCCACTGGCCTCTTCGAGTGATGATCGGTGGGGACTTCAATATAAACCTCCCGTCCAACTGGTCTTTGAATGATGATTGGGTGTATAAAGGACGTAAACCCAAAGTATTTCGGTCTCTTAAAATCTGTGCCTCGTACATGGTCTGGTGGACAGCTGGCAGACTTCTAATACTAATATTGGGGACCCTGGCTACACCTATTATTCAAACCCACATCGCACACATGCCAGAATTGATTATATATTACTCTCAAATTCACTAAGTAAGAACTGCCATACAATCAAATTGCCAAGGATACTATCCGATCATAATCCCCTTTTTTGTGCACTGACTATTAGACCAACAAAATCAGAGTCCATTCACTGGACATTCGAAAAAGCATTACTGAATGATCCTCAATATTGTCTCCATACGAAAGAATGAATCCCAAAGTTCCTTGTTGAAAACATTGACAGCATGTCAATAGAGATCGTCTGGGATCCCCTGAAAGCTGGGATTCGGGGTGAGACGATATCATATTCGCTTAGGTTGAATAGACGGGGGAAAGAGGAGATACAGAGATTACAGGAGGAGCTAATGCTAACTGAAGTAGGACTTGTAAATGCCACCAGTAACAGAGATACTATTGGGGATATCTCTAACACTTTAGCTAAAGTAGCAATTGCCAAGGCAGCGATCACTAACTTATTTACAGATAAGGCAATCCGGAAAGCCACGGCACGAAAAGAATTAATCTATGAAGTTAATGAACAAGTGGGCCATCAATTGGCGGTACGTCTACGTCAACAGGTTAATGCAAACTTAATTAGGGAGATAATAGATCCAGAGGCAGGGCAATTAAAAGACCCAGAACTGATTCGGCAAGCATTTTGGAGGTTTTATAAAGAATTATATCCGGAGAATGGTGAAGGGGACATGATGGACATTGAAAGGTACCTAGAGAATTGTGAGGGGGTAAGCCTTGAGGAAAATACGCAGCAGATATTAGAGGAAGTTCCTAATATGGAAGAGGAGTTGACCGCAGTCAAGAGCCTTCCTAAAGGGAAGGCAACTGGTTTTGATAGCATCCCATCTGAGTTCTATGCTATATTCACAGATGAAATTAAATATATCTTAAGGGATTTAATTATCCATATTTATTTGCGGGGGGAACCGCCCAGCTCTTGGTCTAGGGCCAAGATTGTAATTTTTGCTAAAAAAGGGAAACCCCCAGAACATCTAGGATCATATCGCCCTATAACCCTTATAAATGCCGATTCCAAAATATATTCTAAAATCTTGGCAAACCGAATTGCACCTATAATACACAAGGTAATTACTAAAAGTCAGCATGGTTTCGTTCCCGGAAGGTCAACTATTAATCATATTCAGAGGGTGATTACGCTATTTGATGGAACAGAAACTACAGGAGACCCTATGGCCCTAATTCAGGTCTCCTGGCAGTTTCTCTGGAAGGCAATGGCGATAATGGGATTCAGAATCAAGTTTATTCAGGCTATCCAAAAAATGTATATTAATCCCAGAGCTGTCGTATCTGTGAATGGAAGCCTAACCAAGGAAATTATTATTTCCAGGGGAACCCGCCAGGGATGCCCATGCTCGCCGTTGCTTTTCGCAATATATATAGATTCCTTTGTTCGTTATTTGGATAAAAACAATAACATAACACCCATTATGTCACAGGGGTTCACTACCAAAACATTAGCATATGCTGATGATATTGCCATAGTCACCGCAGATCTAATAGTTGCAATGTTGACCATCGAGGCCGAGGCCAGGAAATTCGGGCTAGTTTCTGGCTACGCGCTAAATCAAGGGAAGACGCAAATCATTCTAAACTCAAAAATTGCGATGGATGATCAAAGGGTAGTGAAAGAAGCGATATATCTAGGAGTCACAATTTCCTCAACGCTGGAGGAAGTTGTGGATATAAACCTTAAGCCAATGTTAAATACAATACAAAAAGATTTACAACGGTTAGATAATCTCCACCTCTTCCCTCCTCTTAGTTGAACCTCGCCACTCACGCTTTCTCCCTCCCTCACTCTGTCTCACAGCGCCAGGAAGCCTTTGGTGTCAGTGCGCTTTATAAATTGCTCTTAACATAACATAACACCTATCCATCATTGGGAGGGCAAATGCAATTAAAATGGTGTATTTTCCCAAAATACTATACTTATTTAGGGCAATCTTTCTAGAATTCTCGAGTCAGTGGTTTACATCAATAGAACGTATCTTTTCTAGATTTATATGGTCATATGCACAACCTCGCCGGGCATATAAATTTCTCACCCTTCCCAAGGATAGAGGTGGGTTAGCTCTTCCCAACTTAAGGAGATATTATTGGTCATGTGTACTACTATATAGCAAAGAATTATTGCAAGGGGGGGAAAATGCAGAGGAACAGACCGCTTCAATCTTTCAGCTATTGGTGGGGAATTCCAGCTATGGCTATCTTTGGAGGCACATACACGACAGCTACCACAAAAAGGTCAAATTTAAGACTCTATACAGCTGTTTTAAGGTTTGGAAGGTTGTCAAGAAAATATTAGGAATAGGACCAGTTTCACTCTATACTCCGGTATTGAATAATCCAATTCTTCCTCAAATAATATTTAACGACAACTGCGTAAACAAATGGTATAATTTAGGAATAACTCAATTAGGGGATTTTTACACTACGCAGGGGATTAAATCTTTTAATGATCTGAAAGAAGAATTTGACTTAGATTGGCGGGATTTCTTTAAGTACCTCCAAATAAGGGACTTCTTAACACATAAATTTGGGGCAAGGATACTTGGGGAAGAATGTACGGTAGTAGAGACAATAATGCACCCTAGAAAACATTCAATAGGCGGAGTTTATGGTTTATTGTTGGATATGTTCCCAGACGATCTAGATAAAATGGCAATAAAGTGGCAAAGCAAACTTGAAATTTCAAAGGAAGGATTTTTATATTCCTATCAGCTAGCCCAAACTATTCTTATTTCCACCAAATTACAGGCACAATTTTACAAAATCTGCTTTTTTCTCTATTACACACCTGACAAGATCGCAAAATGGGGAACTGGCAAGGGGACTTGCTTCCAGAGATGCAATCTATCAAAAGCAGATTCTGTTAATATTTTTGCCTCTTGTCTTGCGTTAAGACCCTTGATAGAAGATATAGAGAGATTTCTAACCTCAGTGCTTTGCAGAAATTTCACCCTTTCACATAATGTAATGGTACTTGGGACGGAAGATCTAGATAACCTCGAGAGTGGCCATGAATTTATATTTGTAGCTATGGCAGTCTTGCAGCTATGCCTAGCCTCGGCTTGGCTTGACACGTTACCACCCTCCTTTCAACAGTGGTTAGCCAGACTATTAGCTGTATATAATACTGAGATAGCTATATACAAGCAGAAAGGCAGATTGCAACGTAATAGAGGTAAGAAAATCTGGAGCCCTCTTACACAATGGCGAGACGCACAAAACTAATCATCATTATCAATTGTTATGTATAATATCGAGACAGCTTTATATAAGTTGAAATGCAGATCTCGATCCTAAGGGGTATGAAAACCTGGAATTTTCTCACACAATGACGAGATGTATAAAACAAAACTGATAATTTTCACTGTTGTTGCCTATGTAAGTTATAGCTTTTGTTGTTTTTCCGTGATACTGGGAATATATTTTTTTGAAAAATGTCTATAAGGATTATGTATGTACGATAAGAACAATGAAAAACACATGATGCTAACGTGTAAAATGCTTACCTGTCCGGGGGAGGAGGGGGGGGGTATATATATATATTTATATATATATGTCAAAAAACAATAAAAACATTTAAAAAAAAAAAAGGAATGTTGAGTCTGATGATGCCTCGGAATGCTGGGACTGAGAGAGGCAGAGCGACAGTTGGTCATGGGCTGAGCAGCTGACAGGCAGCTCCTGGTGGGGCTCTGGTGTACCACATAACTACATGATGTCCTGTACCTTACTACATGGTATCTTCATGGATAAAGAATCTTGAAATACTACCTTCCTGAGTGGACCTTCATCATTACATATTTTGGTGACGAAGAACCCACAGCTACAATCAAATTTCAGGTACCTGACTTACAAGTGGATCTGGAGATGGCACAACGTACAGAAATTACAGTGGGAACAACCACAATTTTAGGAAGAAGAGGTATCCACAAGAAGAAAATAACTGCGAAGAAGAAAAATGTGTTTTCTACACAGTACAATAAAGACAACTACAAGGAAGAAACAAGCTTCTCACATAAAAGAAAAGAAGACATCAAGAAACAAGTAAGCATAAAGCACTACGCCTTTATGCCCCACCAGTGGCCTCACCACCGGCCAGCCCTTGACCAGGCGTTCTGTGTTTGTAAAATATTACTTATTATGGATTTTGTGTTCCCAGTTATGTTTGCATCATCAAGCCTATCAAGATTCAACTTCCACATTTTTTTGGGTCACAAAGGTGCATTTCCTGCCACAGTATGTCTTACCCTAAGGACTCACAAAATCGTTTATTTACATGGAAATTTGTTTTCTACAAGCTGTGTTTCACACATCAAGCCTTTCAATCTACACCTTGCATATGCCGTCCACGCTGAAAACACTCAAAATCAGCAGAGTGTTTGGGAAGACATTCCTGCCATCGAGTATGGGAAGAAAGGTGTCTGCCCACTATCTTTTATGGCAAGTGACACAGCGCCGGTGATGGTGTGATTATGGGGCCAGGACTCACTGTAAGCAGTATGTCACACGGATTTCCTACGATTTTGTGTTTCAACAATATAAGGACTTTCTCTCCTTTATCGAGTCTGTCACTGTGGCAATGTTGTAACTGATTTTTCTTATCTCCGTATGGAAGTTGAAGCGTTTAACATTTCTAACATCTTGTGAGTCGGTTTTTTTTTTCATCACTTTTTCTCTCATCAAAGACCCAGCTCTTGTGGCAGTTAAACCGCAATTTTGCCGTTTGGTTTTTTAACGATTTTTCTGCTTCTACGTGCGAGTTCCTACCTTCATTCCTCATCGCGTGACGCTCATACATCATTGCCTAGTTGCTAGGCCGTTCCCCGAGCTGCTCTAGGACGCTTTTAAACATGAGCGCGCCGGGATCCTCCCGGCCCTGCGCATTTTACGTGCTGCCATGTTTCTGTTTATTATTCTTCCATTGCAGAGCTATGTTACTAGAGAACCACATTGGACTTGCCAGAAGAACCCGTGGGCGCTTAGTATCCCAGAACTAAAACATCGGTGATGCCGCAAATGTGAGGTTTGCATATTTCACACAACCTACTTGGGCACCAATTTCCATTAAACAATGCCTAGACCATGTTTAGGTTTCGACCTGGCGAGGGGCAAAGCCCCTCCCAGATCGAAAACTATTGTCTACAGTAGGGATGTTTGGACCGCCTCTGTCTATCATTGGCTAGCTCCATAAATGGAGGCTAGCCATTGGGAGACAGAGGCTGTCAATCGCGCTTTCTCCAGAAAACGCGATTCGGGGGCGTTTCTGGTGCTTTTTTTAAGCCCCGCCCCTTTGTCCCGGGCCGCGCTGCGATTGGCTGCCGGCCCGGGACACCCCCGTGACGTCATTCCCGGGCCGCGCTGTGATTGGCTGGCCGGCCCGGGACCTGACAGCCTCTGCAATTTGTGGCTTCAAAAATCGGGAGATTGCCGCTTGTTTTTATCATTTTCGGGAGGCGCACGCCGCATTTACAAGCTATTTGGGACATGCCAAGTTGAGCCACAGAAGTTAGCTTGTTTCCCTGCTTGACTGTGAAAACTTTCGTGGCTTCAAAAATTGGGAGTTTGCCGCTTGTTTTAATCGTTTTTGGGACGCGCACGGCGCATTTACAAGCTATTTGGGACACGCCAAGTTGAGCCACAGAAGTTACCTTGTTTCCCTGCTTGACTGTGAAAAACTTTCGTGGCTTAAAAAATCGGGAGTTTGCAGCTTGTTTTTATCGTTTTCGGGACGCGCACGGCACATTTACAAGCTATTTGGGACAGGCCAAGTTGAGCCACAAAAGTTACCTTGTTTCCCTGCTTGACTGTGAAAAACTTTCTGAGATAAAACAAGAAGCAGGCGCAAGAAAGAAAAGTGAAATCGGATGACCACGAGTTTGGCGTGTATCAGCAGAAAGAAAAGAACGGTGTCCGTGATACTGCTCATGCCTGTTCACAGATGGCGAGGCTGAATGAACAGCGACGACAAGAAAGGAGAGAAAACAGAAAGCGTCATTATGAGCCGCTTCAATTTACCCAACGAAGGCCTCATTACAGACGGAGAGAAACGAGCAGTGTCATCTCATTAACTGCGTGTACTTTATTTTCAGGTGCCGAGCATATTAACCGCTTCCATTTTGTGAGCCCTTTTGCATCTTTTTCCTCAAGTGGCACTGGGTCCGGCAGCAGAGACGTAATGTAAAATGATGCCCTCCCCCCTCCCCCTCCCCCTCCCAGAATGTGAAAGGGACCCCTGAGCCCCCCATCTCACCCCCCGCACCCCCCACAAACACACACAAGGATTAGGGCCAGCTTTGCTGCTGCGGTCTGCATTGCGGTCCGGTTCCACACGGACCATACTGGCACAGGCAGACGGATTTACTGATTATGGTCGCACGATCACATGTAGACGAGGACGACTTCCTTTCCCCCGGTGCTGCAGCCGCTCATCCTTCGAACTGGCAGTGCTTCCCCAGTCTCCTGGTGCCTTTGAATCCATTTATCACAGTACTTTACACTGCATCTCGCTCATGTCCACAGGACCCCTCAATCTCATATTAATTTATGGGCTTTAGGCTGAATGGAGATCCCTGAAGAGTGGAGGCGGTGGCTGTTTTGCAGGGAGTTGCAGGTAAGTGGCTCGTATTTTGCCTCTGCCGGAAAATAGGGGTCGTGGAAATGGCGAAGTTTCATGCAACCGAATCACACTGAATTACATCCAAATTCCGCGAGACTCTGCGGAATTCCGTTATGTGCGGGGGGGGGTGGTCATTTGGCGCTATTTACATAGTGCTAAATGCACCCTCTTGTCCCCCATTTTTTTTACGAAGGTGCATTTTGTACTATGAAAATAGCGCAGCCAAACATACCGTGGGGCATGTAGTGGTTTCTCCACGTTGGAAGCCATTGCATACTTTTAATCTCAGTGGCTGAATGTAATGAATCCGATTATTCCAAGTTAGAAGACTCCGCCGGCGGAATCAAAACCTCCCCAAGGCCCCTGCAAAGGTAGCGGGTTACAGCGACCACTGGCGGCGGAAAGAAGTCAAACTGCAGAATCCCGGACCTTATGTGAGAGGTGAAATTTGGGCAGAGTTGTCGATGCGCCTGGCCGAAATGCAGCTCTGGCTGCCCCTGCCCTGTGTTGGGTATTGATCACCAGCGCGTCCCGTGCCCTCTGTGCCCGCAGGCGGGGCAGTGGGGGCACAGACAGCCTGCAGTGGGGCGCAACCCTGGAGCTCACGTGCCCCGGCCCTCAGGGGTGCCTCAGGGCGCTGTCTCTGAAGCTGGCTTGTATTTTAGACCGTGTCATGCGCTATGTTTATTTCTACCTGCTATTACACAAGGACTTCCTGTCCCTTTACACGTGAGTCAGTGTGACTCAGTCGCCACGAGCCCTGTCAAAGGCGCTCTGTGTCGCTGGTTATTCTTCCGATATCGCCGAGCTGCATAATTTGGACTGGAAAATAATTCAACTTTCACTCGTTGGCTGGGAAAAGGTGAAGTTGAATCTGTCTGAAAGCCCTGAGGCCCTGGTTGTGCTCGCCTGGGGCTCACAAGTAGTGAAATGTCCGTGCTTGCTTCTGCACAGCATCTTCCCTGACGTCACTGTGGGTACAGCATCCTGTGTTCAGGCTGTCGTTGAATCGGTGAGCAGACTTGGAAAAGCGCAGGACTGCAAAGCCCATTCCTTCTAGGCGTCCGCAGGATCTTTTTGGGCATTTAGTTACTTTTCTTCATTTTTCTTCCGTGTCTGCACTGTCCAGGGTGTGGGCACTCTCCACACCTTGGGCATTCTAAAGTGATTGCTGCCTCTGTGGTCTCCTGTGCGAGCTGCGTCTCTTCCAGTGTTTGTACACACACTGAGCCTTAGTGTTCCACTCAATTTTTAGCAACATATGAGACACTTTTTAAGGTCGTAAAAATGTCACACGTGTAGGAATAGCACCGTCCCACCTATATCTGTACCCCCTTACTTACAAAAATACGACACCCCCATGTCCAATTCAACCCTGTAAGCTTAACAGCTGTGTAGGCATCCTAGAGCCTTGAAACAGTGAATGTGTACCCGCACAGTACAGCCCTTGCGATCGTTATGCAGTTGGCATGATTTTTTTTTTTCTGTTGCTGCTCATGCTCTGTGTGCTTCCACTTTAGCTGTTCATGAGGTGTGCGCCCCCTTCCTACCTGTGGGTGAAATTTCACAAACGATGTTTACATGCACACAGACAATGCAGACCCACAAAAGGCGAAACCATTGCATTGTAAATGCTTGGTTTTTTTTGCTGCGTCATTTACACTTGGTTAGAGTGAGGATCAGTTCTCTTTGACTCTGCCCTCATTTTCAGCATCAAAACGACTAGCAGTTCGACTAAAGATGTGGTCCTACTTTCTTTGCAACAACTTCATAAACATTTGATGTGGTAAGAAAAGCATTAAGCAGATGGTGGGATTGATCTTCAATAGTGTATTCACAAATTCACTATGTGTTCACGGTTTGTCACATCACTGCTGTAGTATTTATGGGGGTTACAATATGTTAAGTATTCCTCTATTTACGCTCCTCCACAAATGTATACAGTGCTTTGCTTATCTTGGATTGTATTTCAAAGCTACATAGCTGTCTAGTTACCCTGTCTGGGATTGTTTGGTGAAAGTTGGGGAACGTTATCTCACATTGTAACATTATCTTACATCTCTGACCTAGGGTACACACCTTCATGGATCCTTTTCGCAGTTGTTCACCATACTCTTTCTTCCCTACATAGGGACGGCAATGGGTCCTTGCCCCATTTGCCACTACACTCATGCCTACTTGGGCTTCTCCTTACACTCATGGACTGTGGGTACATATCTCCAAGTGTTCATTGTCTGTGTTACATGTGAATTTCTGTACACATCAATCATCCCTTCACAGGGACAGCAATAGGTCCTTGCCCCATATGCTCACATAAGTGCCTACATTGGCTACTTACGTTTTTCTCCCTTACACAGGGGACCGTCTTATGGGTTACAGTCCCATTTACTATTACATTTACATCATACCCTTACACAGGGCACAATTTGATGGATCTTATACCCATTTACATTTACACGGTCTCCCTACACAGGGCGTCATACGGGTTACAGTCTCATTCAAAGTTGTGCTTCACACTCTTGCATAAGAGTAGAGGACGGTCTTGGGTTTTAGTCCCTTTGGCCGACATTGTCTATTTACATTCTGTAATTTTGCTGTTTTGTATAACGCAATGTTACACTTACATCGTATTGTCAATGTTTAATGAAAATAGGGGGAAGTACTTGTTATACCGTAGGTATCTACTTTGCCTCTTCTCTGTTTTCCTTTTCGTCCAGATTTCCTCGTGGTGTCATTATTATTGTCATCCTTGGTTTCTGGATCTACACTTCTTGTTGTCGTCTTTTGTCTCCAGCCTTCTCTCGTTCGCATTTTCATTCTTTTCCTTCCCTGCTAAGGTGGAAATCCATTACTCCTTCTTTCCTGTGTCTGTGTAGAGGCTGGTGTCCGTTTGCGTTGTGCCTTGTTCTTTCTTCCCTTCCTGCCTACCTGGCCAGTGGGTGTGTTCGGGGGTTAGTCTCTGGTGCGTCTGTGTTCTTCTGCCCCTTGTTGTTTCCGACTTCTTGTTACTTGTTTTTTCCTCACACCTTTTCTATGTTCGTGAGGTTGGGTTATCTCCATTGGTTTCCGCTTAACTCTTCTCTTCCTCTTCTTCGTCTTCCTCCTCGTTTTCTTCCACCTGTCTCTTTGTGCTGCTTTGCTCACTTCTTTCCTTTACGTTGTATCTGTTCCTCTGCTGTTCTTCCTTGCTATCTCTTCCTTGGTTCTCTCTCACTATTTGTTATTCACTTAGTGGTTTAATGCTTCTGTTATAACGAAAGGGGATATGTAGTATCCTGCATATTATACTGTAAGGTCTTTTACCAACCCTGCTCAACCTAGTCCTGTGCTGTGACTCATTGGAATGTTGAGTCTGATGATGCCTCAGAATGTTGGGACTGAGAGAAGCAGAGCGACAGTTGGTCATGGGCTGAGCAGCTGACAGGCAGCTCCTGGTGGGGCTCTGATGTACCACATAACTACATGATGTCCTGTACCTTACTATATGGTATCTTCATGGAATAAAGAATCTTGAAATACTACCTTCCTGAGTGGGCCTTCATCATTACACAGTGTCGCATAGGATGGCTTGTGGATGGTGCCAGTGGCATTTGCTTTTTGGAGCTTGACCCATAGAGGCAGTGATTCCAGTTGAGTGGATCTCAGTTCTGATTTGTGGCATTCTCCCACTTATTTGTGGGCTTGCGGCTGGCAGGTGGGGACTAATTGGCCTGTGCTATGTTGTCCAGTCACTGAACCCAGTCCTTGATCCACTATCCTTTTCTACCCCCGGTTGTAGCTGCTGTCTTTCTCATGGGGACTGCGTTTTCAATCAATCAATCAATCAGTAATTGTTAAGCGCAACTACTCAGTGTTCAGGTATTACAGACACACGCCAGTCCAGTGTATTTTCCGAACTGAACTCTTCACAGTTATGCACAGTCACTCCATCTGACAATGCCTTACCTTTGGCTGTGGGCAGCCACCTTACATCATGGTATAGTGCCGGGTGGCACACTGCAGAAGCATGCCAATGGGTTACTTGTGACTCTTACTGAAATGCATGTTTTCTTTACTTACTGCTAGCTACAGAGTACTTTGTGGCACTAAAATACATTTTTGCAACATAACTTGTATTATTTACAATTAAAAAGAAGTCATACCGAGACATTACTGACAGTTAAAGATATAGAGTACATTTTTAAATGCTTGTGTCACACAAGTTCATGGATGCTGGATGCTTAAATATTCGGGTCCCTAATCCCACTGCCCACAAGTGTTGCGTTGCTCTTACTCTGAAAGGCAGCCGGGGTCTCCATAGCAGGTGCCCGCACTACTGGAAGGGGTGAATAAACTGCCTCTAACAGGATACTCTCTCCTTCCTCCAGCTTCTGCATCAGGGACTTGACTGATAAGAGGACTCCAGGGAGGTCACGGCTGGGGTGAAAGGTTGCGGTACATCTCTCGCTCCATCGTGGGCCTGTGGTCTCCACTAACACCTGCAGGGAAGATACACATGAGCTTCAGCAAACAATCGTTGGAGGGCTAGGCTATGTTTGTGTACCTTACACAACATGCCATGTAAAGGCCTCTAAGCACTAAAAGAATGGAGTGCTCTGAGCTTCTAATAGCCAGTAGAATCCCGGAGCATCAACATTCCAATGTTTGGTCACAGTGACAGTTGTGAACAAAGGCCTCACAGAGCCCGAGGGAATTTCAACCCCCTCGGGCTCCGTGAGGCCTTTGTTTTGCAAATTAGTACATTCTTCCCTCTAGGACAGGGGTCTTCAAACTGTGGGGCGCGACCCCCAGGGGGGCCGTGGAGTGATAGGAAGGGGGTCGCGCATTCCCTTCACACTTCTGCCCAGGCCCATAGCTTCAGCCCCCTTCCTTCCCCGTAGTGTCTCTTAGCCCGGGCTGCTGCAGTGCAGCTCGCGCTGCTGGTGGCTCGGCTGGGAGGTGTCTGGAGTCTTATCTCCGGCCGCCTGAGCTTTTCACAGGTCTTTAAAGACCATTTGCATATTTACATGCCTTTGTTAACTGGTTACATAGGCTTAATTTTTTTATTGGTTCCAGTACCCCCTGGGTCCTACTCTGCTTATTCCTTACATTTGTATTTTTACACTTACTGCTGTAGTGTGAGAATGCATTTAATGAAAAGAAATATAAAGTTGGGTAGCCAAAAGAAAAATGCCTGCCGTGTGTTGTTTAAAGAGCCCTCAGAGACCTGCTCTTCACACTAAATAGAGTTATAAATAAAAAAGTATGTATTAATTAGCTATGTGACTTTTCTGTCTTTGTTCTCTTTAATTATCAGTCATGGATCTTAGAGGCAGCCCTAGAACAAAATTAAAAGTGCTTTCTATTTATATTTGCTGTTCTAAGTATTGATAGATAAGTGCTAAACATACAGCTTTAGGTGACTGCTTATTTCTGGGCCATCAAAATAATGAGCTGTATCGGCACATTATTTATTTCCTCCACCCTCGATCCCTGATTAATGCCATCATAGCAATAGTTTAATTTATATCTGAAACCCTATGCTTCAAGTTTCTGGGAATGCACCCTGCATTCAGACAACTCACTCCTCATTCTCGCCTTCACTTTCACGCTCGCCCTGCACTCACACTGATCACCGTGCACTAATAGTGATCACAATGCACTCACAGCTATCACAATGCACTCACACTGATCACAATGCACTCACACTGATCACAATACACTCACACTGATCACAATACACTCGCACCATTCACCCACTCACCCTGTACTAACAGTGATCACAATGCACTCACACTGATCACCATGCTCTCCCACCATTCACCCACTCACCCTGTACTAACAGTGATCACAATGCACTCACACTGATCACCATGCACTCACAACATTCACCTGCTCACCCTGCACTCACAGTGATCACTCTGCACTAACAATGCGCTTGCGTTCTTCACCCTGTACCTCACCCTGCAGTCACATGAGCACACTACTCACCTTGCACTCATGTGACACTTCACTCACCTGTCCCCCCCTCACTGCTCAATCTGTAGCTCACTCAAACAAGGCCATCACTAACCATGCATTACTTTGTCCCACTCTGCACTTACAGCCGAACCCAAATTCATATGGTCACCTCACTCACCCTGCAGTCACTCCTTTTACCCTACTCTCACACTGTTGCATCGTTCACCGTGCAGTCATTTGGGTACTCTGGTCACCCACACAGGGTTTAGACATTTTTGTCAGGAGGGGGTCCTTACGCCTGAAAATGTTGACAGGGGTGTCTCGGCATCCTAAAGTTTGAAGACCTCTGCTCTAGGAGCAGAATGTTGTAACAGCCTTAGAGCCCATCGTAGCAGACTCTACTGGCCATTAAAGGCCTGTTTCATCGTTTAAGGCCCTTACCTTCAGCTCGGGCCTTTAACGCTGGAGTGGGCCTTTAATGGCTGATAGAGCCTGCTATGGCGGGCTCTAAGGCTCTAGCATGAAGCACTAATGCACTGTAAATTATTACAAAAACAAAATACCTCAAACATTACAATAGCATCAATGAAGAGGCCAAATGTTGCTCTTCTCCACATACTACTCACTACAGCACAAGGCTTGTATTTCATTTACACCACATCCAGACATTTATTTATATGTATGTCTGCAGTGCAGCTGATGATATTGAAATTCCCTTGATTAGTTACTTTGGGAGCAACACATACCTGAAGGAATGAATTACTTTAATTTTATACATTAATGAGTTGAATAATGATCTAAATCAAATCAAAAAATCTTTTATTCGATTAACGTATTGATAATCATAAAAAGTACATCATATAAAGTAATACATTTCCATAAAAACACATTATTATATTGCAGAATAAAAATATTAAAAGAATATTAAAAGATTATACTATAATTCATAATACAAGAATTGGTTGATTCAGAAGATCACAAACTCAATTAAACATTGTCTCCATGGCATTACGGATAGTTAAGCATGATTTTAGAAAAAGCAGTACGTTCTTTGCCACATATTGTGAGTCTAGATGCTGAAGAGCTAAGAATGCCGGAAGACAGGTTCTCAGCCCCATTTGGCGCAACAGTGGGATAATCCAACGCTTACGTGATTCATTATAATAACGACAAAACAGAACAGTGTGCATAGTCGTTTGGGGCGAGACATGATCACACGGACATTTAACTAGGTCTTGTGACCAGTTTGTCTTAGTCGGAAATGTGACAAGGCGGAAAAACAAATTGAAATGGAACCTTGTTAATAGGTATTTTTCATAGTTCGATAGATAAAAAGTGAGATAGGGCTGGATACCTGTAGAAACTTGGACCGACAGAACTTGCACATTAGTTTGTTTAAGTACTTCACCAGAAAGGCGCAGTTCTCTTAGGTGGGTGAGACATTGGTTTTTAAGTGCATTTCTGCTTATTTCTACTGTTGAAGTAGGATCCGTGAAGTAATGTGTAAGGTTCAGGTCCTTCAAAAAGTTAAAAACATACGTCAACCAGGGAATTTTCTTCCAGGACATCATTTTTAGACAATCTGAGATCAGGGCACGTGTTAGATGGCATTGGGGTTTGCTCCAAATGCGGTGCCATAAGAGGATTGGTTGACATTTGATGTTATCTGTGAGGTAGTCAATACCAAGCTCTATATGGCAGCCGTATATCGGAGCACTCTGCGGAAGTGCCAATAGGTATTTTATAAAACCGTTTTGGATTTTTTGAAAATCTTCAGTGTTTACATGGCCCCAAACACCTGCGCCATATGTTGCAATACTTTGACATTTAGCTTTATAAATTTTAAGCAACTCGGATGGAGCAGGTTTGCCCAATTTTCTGGAGAAGGAGACAAGCGCGGAGGTCGCTCTCTGGTAGAGCAGTTTCCTGCTTGCCGTTGCCCTTTTCCAGGTTAATTGGTCGTCGATTAAAATACCTAAGTAGGGATATTCCCTAGTTCGTTCCAATTTGGTTTGTTCAATGTACAGATTTTTGGGATTTTTAACCTTCGGTCCTGTGTACATGACAAAGGCCTTGCCTTTATTTACTTTTAGACCCAGAGAAAGCATATAGTTACAATATTTATCCAGTTGTTTTTGCAGCTGTACTAGGGTTCGGGCTAATATAACGGAGTCATCAGCATAGAGTAATGCTGGGATAGGGCGTTGGTTGATGGTAGGTAGGTCCTGGCTCCCCTCTAGCATGGCTATTTCCAGCCCGTTAGTGTATAAATTAAACAAAAAGGGAGCCAGGACGCAGTCCTGTCTGACTCCTCGTGTTATGGAGAATGAGGGTGTTAATTCTCCACCCACCCCGTATCTTACACAAGCTGATGCGTCAGAGTAAAGGTCTCGCAGAAAGTTGATAAGTGGGGGATCAACGCCCAGTTCCTCAAAAATAGACCACAACCTGGCGTGTATTACGCAATCAAACGCCGCACTAAGGTCGACGTAGACCATGTACAGATTGCCCCGTTTTACTCCCACATACTTGCCTATTAAAAGGGATAGATTTAAGGCCTGTTCGACGGTACCAAGTCCCTCCTGGAAACCATACTGGAGGTCGGTAATGATGTTCTTTTCGGTCGCCCAATCCTGGAGTCGTTCCAGAATTAGGCGTCCCGCGACCTTCCCCATTGAATCCAGGAGGGAGATGGGCCTATAACAGGCCGGGTTGTTTCTGTCGCCCTTTTTAAAGATTGGAAGGAGTATGGAGGAGGACCAAGAGTCCAAGAGACCTATTTTTGATACTGCCACCATCACCTGGGTGACGATAGGGGACCATAGGTCAATATTGGAGACAAAAATATCAAGGGGGACTCCGTCTGGGCCGGGGGCCTTTCCGGTTTTAGAGGAGGTTAACGCGTGAATGATCTCACTGAGAGTGAAGTGGAGATCTATTGGAAATACCTCAGTTCTGGGGGAATCGACTACCGATTCAACCTGTGCGATGCAGGCCGAGGGGGGGTCACTAAAGATCTTGGAAAAGTGAGTCACCCACTCGTCTGCAGTCACAGCCACATCCAAATGCTGATGCGAATTCGCTTCAGCCAAGAAGGGGGATTTAACTATCTTCCAGAACTGGGAGCAGTCCTTGCTGCGGCTGCTTGCGTGTAATTGAGCCCACAGTTTTTTCTTGTGGTCTCGTTTACAATTGATTTGGGCCTGTTTATATTCGGATCTAAGTTTAGCTACTTCAATTTTATCTCTAACTGGATTGTGTAAAGCCTTCATTAATGCGGTTAATGCTTTACGACAAGCCGAATTAAACCATCTTGGGGCTGTCTGGTTTCCTGTTTTGTGGTGGCGGAGTAATGCAGCCTGAATGACTTTTAAGATCTCCCGGAATCTAGATATAATTTGTTCGGGGGAGGAGTCATCCGCCAGACAGGTATTTATCCATGGGAGTGCCTTGGATATAACCTTTTTAGTGATTGTTAAAGGGTCAATCTTTGACCATTTCACGGAAAAAACGTTAGTTCTATCCATGGCCAGAGATTTTTGAGTCAGTAGACTCTTCCTAATGGGATGGAAATCGCTTGAAGTTAGCTTAAGAGTAATGCTGTTAGGAAAATGATCACCTGCAACTTCTGAACCAGTGGTAAACTGGATAAGTTTACCCTTTAAGAAATAGGAGCATAAGATAAAATCTATGGTGGTTGAACAGCCCCTACCGTGGAAAGTGGGACTGAAATCTACAGGGGGATCAGCAAGTTCGTTTACGAATGTCAATTCTAGCGAGGCAAGACTGTCGTTGAAAGAGTCGTTGAAAAAGTCACCTAGATGGGAATGGGTGAAGTGTGTCAACAGGCAGTCTTGTTCATCTAGAAGGCCGCACGTACCTAATAATGATCTATCCAAATTGACTAAGGACGTCCCAATGATTAATGGCAAAGTGCTACCCGATTTGTTGTACGCAGTCGATACGGTCCTAATGGGCTGCACACCCAATGCACTGCGCACTTTATTTGGGGGTTTTGTGGATTTTATGAACAAGCTGGACCTTTGCACAAATTTAAAAAAATCATTTTTAATGAGTTGTGGACCCAAAAAACATTCTGTAAATGTAATTCATTGTAGCTCTGAAAAATTAATGTGCACACGCACTTTTCCATATTTGGGCTTGATATTTTCAGATAACGGCTCCTGGGCTGCCCATCTGGCGCATAGCAGGAGTAAATTCTTAAAAGTTACTAACTCGATTTTGTGTCTACCACAACCAAGAAGAACTGAGGTAGTGCTTCCCCTGTTGAAAATATATAAAACTCAGTGTCTACCTACCGCAACATATGGAGCAGAAATCTGGGGCCATGTAAATTGTAATAACATCCAGGTAGAAGAGAATAGATTTTGTCGGAGGGTCTTGGGGGCACCAATAAGTTCTTCCTTATTTGTTTGCCATCATGAGTTAAAATTACCATTTATTGAGGATTATATTAGGACCCGCCAGTGATCCTCTTGATGAAAGTGTGGCAAAATCCAGCAGCTACGCTAACCAGAGATATCATAGTTGATTGTCTTAACTGCAACAAGGGTGGAGACATACCATGGTTGGTGGCTGTCAAGACCAGCCTGAGTATTGTAAATCTGTCATATATTTTTACCGATCCAGGAAATATAGCAGGTATTAATAACAAGCATTTGCAATGCAATAGGTCTCGCATTAGGAAGGTTTGAGCTTTTGGTATTGTAAATTATACATTTTTTATTTATGTGTTGGTTTTGCAAATAGCTAAATTAATAGCTTTGTCATTTACAATGCCAATAGTTTTTACTTTCGCAAATGTGACACCTATAGCATTTGTAATGCAATATGTGTTGTATTTATGTGACTTAGATGTATTGATATTACAAATAACAATGGCTTTTAATTTTTTTAAATAATTAAAACTTAAATAAAAGTTATTGTAATTTATAATGGCAATAACTTAAACTTTTATAAATAACTTTTGTGAAGATTATGTTCATGGAATTTTATTGTGACGAAAATCCAAGAACAGAAGTAAAATATTAACATCTTTTTGTGACATCCATACTAATATAATAAAGAGAGAGCCCAAACCTTTGATGCGGGTAATCTCAGGAACCACAGCACTAATCACAACACCCAATACAGCGTTGGAAAGGGCAGTTGCAGCAGAAGGACATAGGCTATGCAGACGCCCACCATATACATTTAAAGGGTAAAAGAACTGTACCTTGTGGGCGTATCTGCGGTGTGCTGGGGGCGTGACAAACGCTGGGGGCGTGTGGTACGTTCCGCCCTTCATGCCATGTCTCATATTGTGTGCTAATCCCACCCCGCTCCCTTTAATTACCCCTGCACACCATAATCATAACCCACCCTTACTCCTTAAAATACCCCAACACCCGTAAACACTAACCCATTTTAACCCTATAATTATACCCTGTACCCCAAAACCCAAACCTACCCCTAAACTCTAAAAATACCCCTGTACCCCAAAACCCAAACCTAGCCCTGAACCCTAAAAATACCCCTGTACCTCAAAACCCAAACCTACCCCTGAACCCTAAAAATACCCCTGTACCCCAAAACCCAAACCTAGCCCTGAACCCTAAAAATACCCCTCTACCCCAAAACCCAAACCTAGCCCTGAACCCTTAAAATACCCCTGTACCCCAAAACCCAAACCTACCCCTGAACCCTAAAAATACCCCTGTACCACAAAACCCAACCTATCCCTGATCCCTAAAAATAACCCTGTACCCCAAAACCCAAACCTAACCTGGAGAAGTGTGGCTCAATGGTTAGAGCGGCAGACCCTGATGCAGAGGTCTAGCCCGGTACGAGGGTTCAATTTCCCGCCTCGGCGGGTCTTGGGCTCAAAAATTCCACAGACCTGATAATTCTCGCCTCGGTGCCTATTCCAATCATGGAGTCTCTGGGCAATAGCTTGCTTAATCTCCACAACGGCCCCCACAACGCTAAGGATGCCTGGCCTCCACCTTGGGGGTGCCCAGGAGTGGACGCCTCCCAGGGAAAGCCAGGATGGGTTCCACCGCGGTATTCGTACAAGCGCCTTGAGACCCTTGCGGGTGAGTAGTGCGCTATACAAGTATCAATTTACTTTACATTTACATTTACCCCTGAACCCTAAAATACCCCTGTATCCCAAAACCCAAACCTACCCCTGAACCCTAAAAATACCCCTATACCCCAAAACCCAAACCTAGCCCTGAACCCTAAAAATACCCCTGTACCCCAAAACCCATACCTCTCCCTAAACCCTAAAACTACCCCTGTACCCCATAACCCAAAACTATATCTAAACCCTTAAAATACCCAAACACCCCGAAACATATACCTCAGTATCCCAAAACATATACCCCTATACCCATACTTACCTTCCCTCATAACCCACCCGTACTCCTTAAAATACCCCAACATCCTTAAACACAAACCCATCTTAACCCTATAAATATACCCTGTACCCCAAAACCCGAACCTACCCCTGAACCCTAAAAATACCCCTGTACCCCAAAACCCAAACCTAGCCCTGAACCATCAAAATAACCCTGTACCCCAAAACCCAAACCTACCCCTGAACCCTAAAATACCCTTGTACCGCAAAACCCAAACCTAGCCCTGAACCCTAAAAATACCCCTGTACCCCAAAACCCAAACCTAGCCCTGAACCTTTAAAATACCCCTGTACCCCAAAACCCAAACCTACCCCTGAACCCTAAAAATAACCCTATACCCCAAAACCCAAACCTAGCCCTGAACCCGAAAAATACCCCTGTGCCCCAAAACCCATACCTATCCCTAAACCCTAAAACTACCCCTGTACCCCATAACCCAAAACTATATCTGAACCCTTAAAATACCCAAACACCCCAAAACATATACCTCGGTACTCCAAAACATATACCCCTATACCCATACTTACCTTCTCCAAACATTTTTAAAAAAACATGCTTTTACCATTCATGCATTTACAAAGAATTTCGTTGTAAATGTATGCCTGGTAAAAGCATATAAAATGTAATGCCAGGCGTTATAATGGCATTGCGGAGTCATGGTACTTTCGTAATGAAAGCATGCGGAGTGATCGTATGCGGAAAGAAAGTTGCGGAATAATGAGTGTTTACCCTCCCCCGGTAAGTACATTGGTGGCACGGCGGCCCACATCTCCAGCAACATACTCATATTTTTTCACCACTGATTTGAAAAATGCACAGGTCTCTCTCATTGATGGCCAGCACCGACATACACTTTTAGACACACCTCCCGCCACAAGTTCTAGAATTGCGAACTTTAGAGCTGGGGAGCTACGTTTGAATCTCGGCATCAGCTCAACATCCTGTGATTCCAGGCAAATCACTTTGTCTCCCCGTGCCTACCACAAATGAATGTGTTCTTCTGTAATGTAAATTGTACTCATGCCATGTTGTCGAGTTCACGCTATATAATATTGCAAGGAAAAATAAAGTAGGGAAACTCGAGTTCACACACTACTGAACGTGCACTCTTAAGTGCATAAGCAGTGCACTGTGAATCGGAGTGTTTCACAGGCCTGTCACAGATAAGAAATGCTATCAAAACGAAATCCTACAAAACAATATACTACTGGCCGGCAGCAATTCATACCCAGACAACGTCGGGACGGGCTGCTAGTTTATTCCCTACAGTGCACAATACCTCCCAGCTCATCCAACCCTATTCAGGGTAACGATAACTACAACAGATGGATCACCAACTCCTTGGACCTTATACTCCCTCTGAGTAGCATCCATCCCAAGCGGGGCAATCCTACAGCCCCTTGGTACACAAACGATCTTCGGGAGAAAAAACGTGCCTGCAAACGTTTGGATAGAAAATGGCGCATGGAATACCGCCTAGCAGACAAAGTTAGTTATAGAGCAGCCATTAAAAATTACAAAGTAGAGATCCAACAAGCTCAAGCCACATACTTTGAACTAAAGATAAGTAATGCAGCGTCTAAACCTAAAGAGATTTACCGCATAGCTAAATCTCTCCTGCAACTCCGGAGATTCCCAGAGATCACAATGACACTCAGACTCATTGTGAGGACATAGCGGAGTTTTTCCATCATAAAATAGAATTCATTTACTCTTCCTTTCCCCCCCTGCCATCTCGGCCAGTGACCTCATCACCACAGATCCTATGACAGTCCCACTTAGTATCCTCAATAACCTTCCGGCTCTTGACGAAACTTCTCTAGAAAAGCTAATGAGACTAGTCAAATCGGGATCACCTGTCGACCCAGCTCCCCCTAGTGCTCTCACTCAAATAACCAGCCAGATATTACCCACCATTCGAGACTTGCTCAATTCCTCCCTTGATACTGGCATCGTCCCCCCCCTATGGAAGAGAGCTATGGTCAAAGCTCTACTAAAAAAAAACAACCTCGACCAGTCCAACCCTTCCAATTACGGTCCCATCTCCCTTCTGCCTTGGCTCAGCAAACTTCTTGAGAAACACGTCAACTCCGTGTTGGCAGCCTTCCTAGAAACTAACAATATACTGGACCCCACCCAGACGGGCTTTAGGCCTCGCCATGGAACTGAGACTGCCTTGATTGCAGTGACGGAGGAGGCAAGGAGGTTCCTGGACGGTGGCGGCTCCACGGCCATCGTTCTACTTGACTTGAGTGCCGCCTTCGACACTGTAAATCATGGCATCCTACTCCACCGGCTTGCTATGATAGGGGTGTCAGGAACTGCGCTTACCTGGATAGAATCGTTCCTCACAGACAGATCCTTCCGGGTATTCGAAAAGGAGTTCACCTCCTCTAGTAAACCGCTTAATTGTGGAGTGCCTCAGGGCTCCTCCCTGAGTCCAACCCTTTTTAATGTTTACCTCCGTCCTCTAGCTGATGTCGTCCGCCCCTTCGGGGTGAAAATTGTCACCTACGCGGACGACACCCAGCTGGTGGTGGCACTGGACCCCCCTCTCAACTCTCACCACAGCCTACATAAATGCCTAAAAGCTGTCGCAACCTGGATGTCAGACTCCTGTCTAAAACTTAATGGGGATAAAACAGAGGTAATGCTCCTTGGAAATAACATCACCAAATCCATTGATACCATCTGGCCCCTCTGTCTAGGCAGCCCCCCACAACCCAAAGACCAAATTAAGAGCCTGGGCATCTGGCTCGACCAAAACCTCACTTTCAACTATCAAGCCACCAAACTTGCCGCCACCTGCTTTGGGCTGTTGAGACTACTCCGAAAGATTCTCCCCCTTCTCCCGCTTCACTCAAGACGGATCATGGTCCAAGAACTAATCTTGTCACGTCTCGACTGCGGTAACGCCCTATACCTTGGCGCCCCACAGTCCGCCCTCGCCAAACTACAAGTTGTTCAAAACTGCGCGGCAAGAGTCCTGTTGAACCTCCCCCGCCGCTCCTCAGTCAAGGCGAGACTGAAGGACCTTCATTGGCTCCCTGTGCGTGCTAGGATAGAATTTAAGAGCATGTGCGTTGCACACCGCTCTTACTGGGGAACGGGGCCCGCCATAAACCAGCCTCTGGTAGAAGCCTACCACCCTTCCCGGCCCCTCAGATCCGCGACCTCTCACCTCACTTTTGTACCACGCATAAGAAGAGCTAGATGCGGAGGCCGCTCGCTCTCCTACAATCTGGCCAAGATCTGGAATTCCCTTCCCCTTTCAATCAGGTCAGAATCCAACCTACTTACCTTTCGAAGGCTGTTAAAAACTTGGCTTTTTAATAAAACTCCCACCTAACCCCTTCTGTTCCTTACGAACCCCACTCCCCCCTCCTCTGCTCAACCATCCAGTTTTCTACAGCGCTGGGACACCCCTGGGTAGCCATCGCGCTCTACAAATTCTCATTCCATTCCATTCCATTTTATATATCGCAAACTCGACCCGAAGGTATCAGTGCAGTTTACATGAGCACCAGTTATGTTACAGAGTGACACATTCATTTTGTAAGGCACAAAGAAATTGAGTCATTTGCCCAGAATCACAGGGTGTTGAGCATCCTTGCCAAGACTGGAACTCGATCCCCCAGCTTCAAGGTCGTCAGCTCTAGCCGTTAGGCCGCATCCTCAATTACATTGTGACATGGAAGATCCACAGTATCGCTTGTGTTTTCAAAACCTGAAAAAAAGTGCACCGCCACCAAAACACTGACTGGTGTTTGTATCTTTCAAATGTTTAGCTTGCCTTATAACTCCGGATGTGTGCAGTCCTGTGTCAGTGATTTTGCCATGTAATCCTTCCGTGTTCATGGTTGATACCAATTTATAGCTTATTTGTCTGTGGCACATAAGAAGATATCACTTTTAGATGGTTCTATAGCTGTCACAATGATCCTTGGCTGATCATTAAAATGAAGAAAGACAATGTTAAACAAGCATTAGAAATGCAATAGGTCTCGGATCTATTTGAGTTAGAGCTAATGGCATTGTAAATGGCAATGTCTTTTAGCCATGTGTTATGGAGTGTGTGCATGTGGTGTGTAGTGGAATTATGTGGGTTGGATTGGAATTGTAGCAATGGTGGCATGCTGCGCTTTAGATGAATATGTTTAAAACTAAAGTGCACCATACTGCGATTGCTACAATACTTAATTGTGGATGCGTTAACAATTGATGTATGCACTGATGGCTGGTGGTGTGTGTGCCTGTAGAAATTGTGCACTGATTGCTGGTGGTGTATGTGCTTGGTGGAAGCGTCCACTGCCGGCTGGAGGTGTGTGTTGTTGTTTTTGGTAGCGTGCACTGATGGCTGGTGGTGTGTGTGCCTGGTAAAAGCGTGCACAGACGGTTGGAGGTGTGTGTGCCTGGTGAAAGCGTGCACTGATGTCTAGTGTTGTGTGCCTGGTGGAAGCCTGCACTGACAGCTGGTGGTGTTTGTGCCCGGTGAAAGCGTGCACTGACGGCTGGTGGTGTGTGTGCCCGGTGAAAGTGTGCAGTGACGGCTGGTGGTGTGTGTGTGGTTGTTTGTGGTTGCGTGTGTGGTGGTGAGTGTGTGGTGGTGTGTGTGGTGGTGAGAGTGGTGTGTGTGTGTGTGGTCTTATGTGTGTGGTCTTATGTGTGTGGTCTTATGTGTGTGGTTTTATGTATGTGTTTTTATGTGTGTGGCTTGTGTGTGTGGTCTTACGTGTGTGGTCTTTTCCTGCACACTCACTCTAACTCTTCAATCATTCTGCACTCATTCTGCACTCACTCTCACTCTGCACTCACTCACACTCTGCACTCACCCACACTCTGCAGCACTCACACTCTGCAGCACTCACTCACACCCTGCAGCACTCACTCACACTCTGCAGCACTCACTCACACTCTGCAGCACTCACTCAAACTCTGCAGCACTCACTCACACTCTGCAGCACCAGAAGAGGCTTGGACGCGCTGACTGAAACCGCTCAGTATCCTAAAAAATATTGAAAGCATTAGACGATGAAAAATAGGCACATTCGCAAGAAGATATTTTAATGTTTTGAATATTGACGAGCCTGGTGTGTTGTGCCGAAGTCTATTTTTGCAATGACATATTTAAACAGTAGAGGCATGTTCGGCAGATTAAAGTTTCTATCAAACTTTGAGCAAGCAAACAATTGTGCCTGTTCAAGGAGCGAGGACCAGGTTTAACGCTGGAAGACCCGGACAGGATTGCAGGACTGGAGTGAGGTGTCCTATTGTTTATGTGGCTGTAATGTGGCAGCAGCCTGAGAGCGGGATGGGTCAGGTGTCTGTCTGTCTCTGTGCTTTCGTGTCAATGCACCGTAGTCTGTAGGAGTGATTCGTGATAGACTCATTCTAGTAGTATATAACTATTTTTAACAGTACCGTTTGTGGTATATGTGTTTCTGATTTCTAGCCGTGGGCATTGATATTATGTGGATTTGCCGCATAAAACCAGTTTCCATTATTGCAAGGAAATGCACATTATATGGCATAAGGCGGTACATTGTGTCAATCTAATCTCGCTTTGTTGTCTTTGGAACAATGAGTAGTATTGTCTGGGCATAAATTTCAGCTCATTGCTATACATTCAGCTCACAATTTTGCCAATCGGCTAGTAAAAGGTGAACAGTTAACCTTTGAAGTGGCATCTCGAGTTTTAGTAACTGTTGAATGTATTGAGCTAGAAACTATGTCTGTCGAAATTTGCCTCTCTTTCGAGTTTCAAGGGAGGCTCAGAAACACAGGCACTTTCAGGAGAAGTCCGCCCCGTGCGTGAAGCGCATCATCAGAGCTGTGTGAATAATAACTGCGTCAGTCTCGTGAGTGAGGTGCATCATCAGAGCTGTGTGAATAATAACAACTGTGAGGCCGTGCGTGAGGTGCATCATCAGAGCTGTGTGAATAATAACAGTTGTGAGCCCGTGCGTGAGGTGCATCATCAGAGCTGTGTGAATAATAACAGCTGTGAGACCCGTGCCTGAGGTGCATCATCAGAGCTGTGTGAATAATAACCGCTGTGAGCCCCCTGCCTGAGGTGCATCATCAGAGCTGTGTGAATAATAACTGTGTCAGCCCCTGAGGTGAATAATAACTGTGTTAGCCCCGTGCGTGAGTTGCATCATCAGAGCTGTGTGAATAATAACAGCTGTGAGCCCATGCCTTAGGTGCATCATCAGAGCTGTGTGAATAATAACAGCTGTGAGCTCGTGCCTGAGGTGCATCATCAGAGCTGTGTGAATAATAACAGCTGTGAGCCTGTGCCTGAGGTGCATTATCAGAGCTTTCCATATCTCACTGGTATGCAATTAAACACATTTTGTCGAGTTACACTCACTCTTGTAATCTCACCCCATCCACATTGCTCATGTCACCCAAATTCCTGCACTCTCTACCACACTGCTTTCAAGAACAGCATACTCTTGCACACACTGTCACTGCTCACCAATTCAAAGTTTGCTAAAAAATGTATGCAATGCATTGTCATACACAATGCCAATAACTCAAACTTTAATGCTGCGAGACCTATTGCATTGTAAATGCTTGTTCTTTTTAGTTTCCCTTTCGGCTACTGCTCAGTGGCAAAGATTTAGCATGCTGTATTGACACGTGCTGTGTCCTTACAGCACTGACGAAAAGTAAACGATACAAGCTGGGGGAAAGCTTTCTCCCAGACTCCCTAAACGGACGTCAGTGTAAAGCTATGCCTTTCGATGAATTAAAAAATTGTATTTGACTGATGTAGAAGTGTAATGTTTTGTATAATTTTTATGCGCTTCTAATTTTATTATAAATTGTTCTGTGCTTTCCCAGTACTCACATCTGCTTACCTTCTCTGTAGTATGTTTATCTTTTGCTGCCTAATATGAAAATGTGGAACATGAATAAGAAAAGCCCTTGTGAAGGCTTGCGCTGCTGGTTAACAATTCGATTAATCACAAGTACAGTATTTTGCCTCCGAGATGTACACTACAGTTATAACATGTATTATCTAGTGCAGTAAATAATTGGTATTTATACGCACACACTGATATTCGTATATGAATATATTTGTAAAAGCAGGGGTATTCCTGTATCCATTTCTAAATGCCACTCGATTTGATTTAATTTATAAAATAAGTAAAACAAAAAGTTTTCCCGCTGGGAAGTATTATAACCTGTTGCTGGATCAGGATTCGAACTCACAACCATAAATCACAACATTCATTTTTGTGGAACTAAAGCTATAACTTAAACTCATATTCGGCGTTGCCAACAACAATTCTGGTCCAAAGGAACAACATTCCTTCCATTGTTGTCAAACTAGATGTCCGAAATGAAATGAAAAAGATAGATAGCAGTGTCTTTCCAAAATTTCTCCACGTCCACGTTAGGTGGCTCTGATTGTGTTTTAATATTGTGTATAGGTTTGGGATTTTTTTGCTATATATGTTTTTAATTGATAACCTTGTCGATAAATTTTGTAACCAATTATTTTTAATAAATTGCAACTTTTTTATAACTTGTTTGTATATGTTCCTTCTTGGTAAGTGTTTTAGTTCCACAAAAATGAATGTTGTGATTTATGGTTGTGAGTTCGAATCCTGATCCAGCAACAGGTTATAATACTTCCCAGCGGGAAAACTTTTTGTTTTACTTAACAGTACATTGGCGCTCCATTTCCCTCTGGGTAACATAGAGCCCCTCTCTTCTTGTTTACACCATTTATAAAATAAGCCCTAAGGGGTACCTCCGCGCTACTTGGGAATGAACAAAGGCCAGAAGGACTTAGTTTGCGAGAGCTCAGTTTCAAGTGGCTTCCTAAAAGGAAGATGGTCCAAGCACTTCTGGAGGTCAAGTTACAGATAGTTTCAGTTCCATTCAGTTGGTAGTATTTGAGTTCTGTGCGCATTTTGAACTTCCACGAAGACCATTCTCGTTGAATCTTGGAATGTATTGGTGTCTGGTGGTCTCTTTGTATTTCAGCTGGCACGTTTTAGAAACAATTTGCAACTGTTGCAACTAGAAGATTCACCAGAGTTTGCACCCATGCATATCTGTGCCGTACCATCTTGTAAAATATAGGTTAGTGGAGTGCATAGTGAGCTCACATAATGTGGGTCCTCACGCAGGTATAGCTTGGCTGTACTTGTAAAATTCCGTGTAACCCTTGTACACAGATACACACTTGTATTCGACTGCGACGTGAAAGGCAGAGCCATTCGCAGTAAATAATTGATGGGCACACACACCTGCACGTCTGCATCCTCTTTGCTCCGCCGGTGCTTGGTATAGGCTTACACAATAGCTTGCTTTTCTGTATCCGGATCGAGTGCTGTTTAACAAACCGGCTTCAACCCGGTGTTGTTTGCATTGATCTGAGGTCACTGTCTCCTCTTTCCCCCACGAGCGTGGGAGCACGCGGCCAGCGCAAGACCCGGCTCCGCCGGAGCCAGGTGCGGCCGCTCAGCTGCGAGCTGTTGCTAAGTGAGCAGCTCCCCCACTTCACAGACAGATGGGGCTGAACCAATGGCAGGCTGCTGCTGACAAGTGGAGAGACGGGGCCCAGCAGTGCTGCCATTCTTTCAGGGAAGAGACGGAGGGGGGCGTGGGGTGGAGGCTGAGGAGCTGGGGAGGGGGGACCCAGGGAGAGCCGTGCGCGAGCCGGTCTCTCCCTGCAGGGCCGGCTCTAGGCTCATGGTGGCCCTGGGCAGGAAGCGTAGGTAGGGGGCCCGGATGAGGGGGTCCGGGCGGGGCGGAGCGCGCAGGCCAGTAAAGAGGGGGGGGGGGGGGGGTCAGGGAGTTTAGAAGTGGAACAGAGCCAGAGGCCGCCAAATCCCTGCCAGGGGGCACCACGCAAATATGTATCCATCCTCAGAGGATTAATATATTAAGGATATATATTGGTGTGGTGGCCCCTGGGGTTTGGTGGCCCTGTGCAGGTGCACAGCTTGCACATGCCTAGAGCCGGCCCTGCTCCCTGGGTAGGTTTGCGCGAGAAGGGCTAGCCACAGGCAGGTGGTGCAATCAGCGTAGGGTGAGGTTATAATTAGGGCCAGAGCAGGCGGGGGAGGAGCGCGTTGGTTGGGAGGCGGTTAGAAGGGATTTGTTTTTGCCCCACCCACCCTTCCCCTTTAGGCCTTTTTTCCATTCTCAGTGCTTTAGGTACTGATATGGCTTATAGGCATGCCACTTTAGGACAGGTGAATATTTTTCTTTTTGTAGGCGGGTTTTTAGTGGGGGGTGGGCAGCCTGGAGTGGGTTGGTCCATCCTCAAAGGGCAGTTAAAGGAAAGGAGGGGGTATTCTACAAGAGTTAGTTGCTTCTGGTTAGGTTAGGGTTAACTTGGTGGGGGGTTTACTCTTTGGTAAGGATGCTCAGTTAAGCTGAAAGAATTTGAGTTATTAAACAAATAAATATATGTGTTGAACAGTTGTTTTGTTTCACACCTGTCTTAAATAAAGTGGCCATTCTTGCTTTCAAAGAAGTGGTGGACAGTGATTTTTTGCGCGAGAGAGAGTAAGGCAGGCTGGAGGAGGTGCGGGCTATTAGACTTTGCTGCTCAGAAGAGAAATGCAATTTCTTTTTGTTAAGTAGTGTAACAAGCTGCTGTGCTACAGCTGTGAGCACCTTCCGTGTGTTGCCTAATCTGTACACGCAGCACTGCAGGGTCCGGTCTTGATTCAGAAGAGTTCGTGAAATGGCTCGGGTGTCCTGAGAGTAGTAGTACATTATAAAACGCATGCTTGGGTGGCTCAGTAGCCGTTCGGACCAGGTTGCCTTGTGCATCCATTGTTGCCCATTGTTGGCACCGAACAGGCCCTGCTCACTGCCTCCAGTAATAGTGAGCTGGATTTGCATAAGACTGTGCAAACTAGTGGGATGTCAAAGAGGGAAGCGCTTCATCAGGCGCACTGCGTCTCATAGCGCCTGTCGACTCCTTATTGTATTCATACCAGGCAACTTATAAAATACCTTCACTGTGTGAGGAGGGAGCGGTGCCTGGTGCCGAGAGCTGTGTAAGGGGCACTCTGCCCCTCACCTAGCCCCCTCCTCCCAAAACCCCCTAAACAAGCATTGGCCGTGCAACGTAAAAGTAACGCAGCGCAGCCGCAAAATGAAAAAAAAAAACATGAGTGCCGCACGCGGCAGGGGAGAGCGGAGGGGAGCGGGCGCGATTCACTTGCAGGAGCGATAATTGCGACCAGATGGGCCGCGCGCTCCCGCAAGTGAATCTCCTGACGTGCACGCGTTGCCATTGAAGGCAATGAAACGCGTGCAGGTGCTTGGCTGAAAAGCCAAAGCAACGGCAAAAGGCCATTTGCCTTAGCAGCACATGCACGCTGTGAAGGTGAGACCTAATAAGACCATTCAGGGGGCCTTGTACGCTTACTATGGCAACCTGCGATGTGAGCGTGAAATTTTGAAACCCTTGGTTGCCCGTTATATAAGTATGTTAGGCGTAGCTGGCCCCCCACAAAATTTCCAGCAACATATCTCTTAAAGGCGATTAATCGCTGGGAACGATGCTTGCTCTTTTGTCTTAGGGCTGGCACTCTAAAATATCTACTTTGCTTTCCCTTAGGCTTCAACTCTGATCTTGAGCAAATGCTCTGCCCTTGTGGTAACAGTGGCAGTCAATCCATGTTACGATTCTTATTTTTTCGTGATTTTTATAAAGTATATAGTAAGCAGTTGTTGATTCCCTATTTTAAGACCCATGATATCACTGATTTTAGGGAAGCATACAGGGAGATTGTTATGCTCAACGGGGACAATTTAATATTCTGTGTCAGTACTTTCCTGAGACTGCCTGTTCATTCCCGTGACTTTTCTGAATACAGCGTAGATAGTTTTGGTTATATGCCTGGCATTCAAATTAATTTATATGTGGGCCGCAGAATCTTTATTGTTCTTATTATTATGCGCCAAAGTGGCAGCTTTTAATATTTTTGCTGCAAAACTTGAAATATTGCACTTTTATTATCACTGAACTTTTTAGCTAAATTGTACGCTTATGACTGATGTATGATTGATTTGTTGAATTGATTTTTGCACTATGTATATAATCTTCTGTAGCCATATTAATATGTTCATTGCACTTATTGACTTTCTTTTTTACCTCCTATTTATGTATGTACTGTCTTGGGTTTATTCTGTACTTTTATGGATGTTCCTTTGTATCCGAATAAAGACATTGATTGATTGATTGATTGATTGACTTGTATAGCTCGACTGTAAAGATCTTTGAAACTAGGTCACTGCACTTTTCGCTCCATGCAACTGACCTTGTCTTTGCTCAGGTGATGAGATGGCATGAGCTGAGCATCCACCTTAAACTAGGTAATGGTACCTGGGGGTCATTGAGAGATCGGTATGCACCTGTTACAACGCATTTTTTACTCCGCACTACCACTACAACGCAGGCATTACAACGCATACCGTTACAACGCATTGCGCTGGGGGGCGCTCTAGGATAAGAGGTAAGTTTAATTTACTATCCAACACCTTCCCTAGGGTCCACGGGGACTGGAGTTAGAATAGTAAATTATACTTACCACTATCCAGCACCCCAAAGCGCTATGCGTTGTAGCGGTATGCGTTGTAAATACCGCGTTGTAATGGTACGCGGATGTTATGGCAGGGTTTTTGGCTTTATTTAGCAGTGATAATAGATCATTATTCTTGCTCGCATCTAGTATAGGCCTTCTTAGCCTGTGTTGGCCCTTTTAAGCCCTTTTTCCAGACCTGGAAGAGGATAGCTGCTTAATATGCCTTTATTCTTGACTTTAACCTGTCTATTGCCTATTGGCTTTGACATATTAGACATATTGGTATGGTTCATGTAGGTATTCTGACAGAGCTAAGGAGCATTTCACCCCTTTCAGGCCTAAAGCTAGAGAGACTCCATCTTGATGGAAGCAGAGAGGCTTTTCAGGGCAAAGGCGAAGTTTATAGTTAAGGCTGTTTTCCACTTGGAGAGAACCGGTCTGGGCCAGCCCTTATCGGTAGGCTGTATTATTCTCTGTGTAGAAGACACAACAAAAGGCCGGCCGGCTGGTGTGTGTCCTTGATGCGAGGTGATGCAGAGACCTGGTAAGCGGTGGGCTGATGGATGGAACTTTCCATGAGGAAACAGCATTCTATATTTGTGAAGTGCAGAGGCGGAGTCAGTTAGTCAAGCAGAGGGGAGTCGAGCAGAGGAGAGTCCAGCAGAGAGGAGAGCAGTGGAGTGGAGTTGGCAGAGAGAGAGAGAGGGTTCAATCTGGAGAAGAGCTGAGTTGAATAGTGAGCTGGAACTGAAGGAAGCAGTCAGAAGCAGTTGTTTATCAGGAGGAAGTGTGAATAGCTGGAGTCTGAAGTAATGCCTTTTTAGAAGAGATAGAGGAGAGCTCGTGGATTAACCTATGGGAGCAGATGGAATTGGACATTGGCGCAGAGATAGAGCGAATAAGAGAGACAGAATGAACGGTAATCAGAGCGGCAGGAACTATTAAAAGAGTGAAGAAGCAAAGTGGAGAGACAGTTCGTGTGGGGAAGAGGAGTCCAGAGACAGAGCGATCAGCGCAGAGGTGTACCCAAGAGTGCAGGAGAGGAGAGAGAGCATGAGATGAGCCAAGGCACAGACGAGAGAGGAACCCAGATGACAGCTAGAACAAGACTTCACACTAATCAGGTGATATTGTTTTCATCACATTAGCTACACTTAATCTTTTCCCTTTCAGCGGAGTGTTCCTGTTATGTGTAATCTTTTCTCTTTCAAGCGGTGTGTTCTACCTATAGCCTTTGTTAGATTTGTATTAATGTTTATATTACTGTAATAAAATAACACCCCCCAGTTTATAACTAACTGGTGTGTAATCCCTATTCTTGTTCACTAAAGGTAAACATAGCTCCTAGGTAATTGCTGCATGAATGGATGAGTAATCCCAATCAGGTGAGTAGTGATCACATAAATAGGGAGTGAGTGGACCTTTGATGCCAAGAACAGGTAATACATTGTAATCTGAAACCATATCCAAAGTCATCATTGTAGTTTCATCCCGAGTAGACAGCTGAGATAATATCACAATATATATATATATATATGTATAGGTGTTCATAGGAATGTGGTCGTCGTTGATATGCGGCGTTAATGAGAGCACTGGGGAGGATTACCAGTGTGTAGGGCTGCCGGATTGCAGCCCGTGTGTAAATGAGAGCGGTGAGAGGGAGATCACCGTGTATGTTTCGCAGGATCGCGAACGCTTTGGAAAAGGAGAGCACTGGGGCTGCAGACCCACGTGTGTAGCAGATCTGCCCTAGGGTAGAACGGTCTGGGTCAGGGTGGCCGCGAGACCAACTGATGTGAATAAGTGTGGTGTAGGGTATGGATATCCCTAGTAATCAGTGAGTATTCTTAGTATCCCTATAGATTTAGTGGTGTTCTTAATAATATGAGCCTGTATATTGCGAGTTCCCTATCCTCAGGTAGGTACCAGGTGCCTGGATATAGAGGAGTCCTGAGGACGGAAGGTGAGTACGTTTTGGCTGGGTCACAGGGGCCCCTGGGGGCTGATCCCATCTAAACAGAAAATCCAGCCATTACATTTTGGCGTAGTCGGACAGTTTACGAATCCTGTGTGACCCCATGTGTTGTGAGTGAGCGCCAAACATTACATTTTGGCGTAGTCGGACAGTTTACGAACTCTGTGTGCCTGCCCATGTGTTTAGAGAGTTGCCCATGTGTTCTGAGGGAGTGCCCTGAACGCTAGTTCCATCTGGCGTAATGTTGCAGTTTATGTAGCCTGTTAGACCTATTGGCTTGAACAGTTGCAGCGTGAGGAGATTGTATTACATCATGGCATTTGGTTTATTCAGGGTGGAAGGAATGGTTTTCATCTTGGTGTTTAAACTGTCAGAGTTGAAGGATGGCATTACATGAGAAAGCCAGTTACATCTTTGTGATGGTCCAATTGTATAAATGTGTGTAAAAAATGCTTTTAAATTGCCCATTCAATTGCTTGCTGCATCTGCTTATGCTGTGCAATGTGAAATGTGTTCATTGTTCTATGATCTGTGGAGTTCTGTGAATATAGCTCCTTGTAAATAGCTTGTGAATAGCGCCATATTTTTGTGACTTGTGAGGTGCATGTTCTCATGTTGATCTATTGTGTTCCTTGTGCATTGCGCCTTGGAAATGTTGTTTGTGAAAGGCTTGTCTTGTAAATATGGCTTGTGAATAGCGCCATGTGGTCATGGCTTGGACAGGGCATGTTATCATTACGTTTGGCAGGAGAGAGCTGGATCTTTCTCGGGTGCTTGGGGATAACGTTTTTGAAAATATGTACGTGTCATTTGTAAACGTGAAGAAATGTGCTAATGATTTTCCCATGTATAAATGGACGTTGGGAAATGATTTTGCTTGAGCTGCCAAAGGGTTAATATCTTGAGTTGAGATGGCAGCCTTTATTTTTTACATGCTGTCAACATGCATGGTTATTTGACCTGACTATAGAAGTCAGTGGATTTTTGATGGTTTGATTTTGACTTTTTTTTTGGTTCCTTGGTCAGCCTACGTGCTTTGTCAGTTTCTTGACGGAAAGGTAACATCTTGTGTTTTGAGAAGAGTTCTGTTCATTTCACATTCCTTTTGAAATGCGTCTATGTATTTGTGTGGGTTCACCTTGGAATTGAAGTGCTTATAAATCAACAAGTGAATTACGGAGAAAGCTGTTCTTTTAAAATGTGAGAAATGTTAAAAAGATAGCCCGTTAGAGTGCACGCTACGAGCTGTTTTCATTAATTATTTCTGTGAGGGGTTTCCATCTAGACAGGAATGTGCTGGTTTAAAAATAATAAATCTTGCCCGACTGTGCATGGTAACATGTGCTTTTAATTAGTGACTGGCAACTATTTGCCTTTGAAATGAAAATGTTCAAATGAAAATGTATGTTTTTATAAATGTGAACTTAAATACAATGTTGAAATGTATTTGCATTTTTATGCTGTTTTACAAATTATTTCTCTTTGACAAATGGACCCTAAATAAGTGAAATGTCTTGCCTTTAGTTGAGTTAGTTGGACAAACGTCTTTTTAAAAAAAAAATTGGACCTTTTTTAATTGGCAATGCACTGTAACAGAATTGTTTTTGTTCAACTCGAGCTTCTGTTAGTTACAAAATAAGGCAGGAGAAATTTGTTTTTTGACCTTGGCAGCCCAGCTGGTCTGCGCAGACGAACTTTTTTTTCATTCTGCAAGTTTCGATCACGTCCCAGTGTGTTATGATTGGCTACAGTTCAATTTTCTTCCGCGCACGGCTTGTTTATTTAAGGGCGGGGTGGCCTGGCTCTTCAGACTCTGACCTGGGAAAATGGGAGGCTTGCAGTGCCCTGCTGATGCTGTCACCATTTGGGCGGTACTCCAAATTTTTTTTTCACACTGTAGCATGGCTCTTGCCCAGAAGGGTGAGACTGGCTTAGTTAGGATTAGGGTATGTTAGGCCCCACTCAATGTTACTAAAAGTTACATTTTGAATGTTTTAATTAATTAGGATATTTCCTTTTCAATAATGAAAGGCACCCGGGGTGCTTTTTTAAATGGAAAATTTTATTTTACAAGAATAATGATACTTCTTCTCTTGTTTCTAGGATGGCTGCAGTTGGGGTGCGTGCGTGCGTCTGCCCACTCCCTTTATTTGTTTTAGCTTTTTATTTTCATGTTATTATTTTAGTTTATTGTTTTGGATGATGGAACCAGACCAGACCAGACCAGACCAGACCGGGTGATGGATGGCCGCATTGGAGGAAGTGCCCTGGATGCAGGGTGGTGGCCTACACTGAAGAATTTGGACATTAAATAATCCCTTGGACAATCAGACCCCACTTTTAAAGCAAAAAAACGTGTCACCTATTATGACTAAGTTATTTGATTCCCTGGCCTGCAATTTTGACATCGTTACAAGCAGGCCCCACTTTTAAAAAAATATGTCACCTATTATAGTTTTTCCAAATGAAGGACTTTCTTTTTTCAATGATGGTGCGCACATGTGTTCCACCGTGTGATTTAAAATTTTTTTTGTTGTTTTAAGCTTGATGTTACACCAGCTATCTTATAGACATTTTCACCTTAATTGATCAAAGGGTGGTTACCTTAAAATTTTGATTATTCTGGGTAGAGTGTCTTTTAGTATGATTATGTATTAATGTTTGCCCAGACCTTGCAATTGTATTTCTCAGATTTCACTTTAAATTGACAAATGTCAGCAGGTAGGCCTCATTTAGGCCTATTGTTATTTTCATCTCACATATTAGCACCTACACCAATAGCTTCATGAGTCATCATTAGCTTAAGTTGCCTATAGTACGTAAGGCTCATTTAGGCCCTTTCTTGTTCTCTCATTAGAAGTTGAAACACATTTAGTTTTTAAGTTCACAACTGTAGGTAGGCCTCATTTAGCCTTAAGTTGTCCGAAGTAGGCCCATTTAGGCCCCTTGCTGTTTTCATTCAACACATAAGTCCCTACATCACTAGATTTCACCAGTTATCATTAGAAGTTGAGGCACATTTTAGTTTGAGGATGCTTTGGTTAGTTTCTGTTGTTATCAGATCCAATCTCAGATATGTTTCAGCATTCAAGTCAAGGGTGCTTTGATTTGTTTTTAGGTTTCTATTCCCTACAATTGAGTTTCAGGTAGAATTTTCTTGAGTTGTCATTGTTTTTAGGGAGTTTTTTAGGTTTTGATTTGTTGATAGATTGTGTTGATGTTTGTTTATTTAGATGTTATTGTTTGTCAGATGTTCGCAAGATAAGGATCTAAGGGTGGTTGGCAGAGTTTTTTGGGCTTTATTTAGCAGTGATATAGATCTTAATCTTGCTCACATCTAGGATAGGTATTTTTAGCCTATGTTGGATAGATTATGTTGATGTTTGTTTAGATGGTTGTTGTTGTTTATAAGATGCTCGCAAGATAAGGATCTAGGGTGCAATGTTATGGCAGGGTTTTTGGCTTTATTTAGCAGTGATAATAGATCATTATTCTTGCTCGCATCTAGTATAGGCCTTCTTAGCCTGTGTTGGCCCTTTTAAGCCCTTTTTCCAGACCTGGAAGAGGATAGCTGCTTAATATGCCTTTATTCTTGACTTTAACCTGTCTATTGCCTATTGGCTTTGACATATTAGACATATTGGTATGGTTCATGTAGGTATTCTGACAGAGCTAAGGAGCATTTCACCCCTTTCAGGCCTAAAGCTAGAGAGACTCCATCTTGATGGAAGCAGAGAGGCTTTTCAGGGCAAAGGCGAAGTTTATAGTTAAGGCTGTTTTCCACTTGGAGAGAACCGGTCTGGGCCAGCCCTTATCGGTAGGCTGTATTATTCTCTGTGTAGAAGACACAACAAAAGGCCGGCCGGCTGGTGTGTGTCCTTGATGCGAGGTGATGCAGAGACCTGGTAAGCGGTGGGCTGATGGATGGAACTTTCCATGAGGAAACAGCATTCTATATTTGTGAAGTGCAGAGGCGGAGTCAGTTAGTCAAGCAGAGGGGAGTCGAGCAGAGGAGAGTCCAGCAGAGAGGAGAGCAGTGGAGTGGAGTTGGCAGAGAGAGAGAGAGGGTTCAATCTGGAGAAGAGCTGAGTTGAATAGTGAGCTGGAACTGAAGGAAGCAGTCAGAAGCAGTTGTTTATCAGGAGGAAGTGTGAATAGCTGGAGTCTGAAGTAATGCCTTTTTAGAAGAGATAGAGGAGAGCTCGTGGATTAACCTATGGGAGCAGATGGAATTGGACATTGGCGCAGAGATAGAGCGAATAAGAGAGACAGAATGAACGGTAATCAGAGCGGCAGGAACTATTAAAAGAGTGAAGAAGCAAAGTGGAGAGACAGTTCGTGTGGGGAAGAGGAGTCCAGAGACAGAGCGATCAGCGCAGAGGTGTACCCAAGAGTGCAGGAGAGGAGAGAGAGCATGAGATGAGCCAAGGCACAGACGAGAGAGGAACCCAGATGACAGCTAGAACAAGACTTCACACTAATCAGGTGATATTGTTTTCATCACATTAGCTACACTTAATCTTTTCCCTTTCAGCGGAGTGTTCCTGTTATGTGTAATCTTTTCTCTTTCAAGCGGTGTGTTCTACCTATAGCCTTTGTTAGATTTGTATTAATGTTTATATTACTGTAATAAAATAACACCCCCCAGTTTATAACTAACTGGTGTGTAATCCCTATTCTTGTTCACTAAAGGTAAACATAGCTCCTAGGTAATTGCTGCATGAATGGATGAGTAATCCCAATCAGGTGAGTAGTGATCACATAAATAGGGAGTGAGTGGACCTTTGATGCCAAGAACAGGTAATACATTGTAATCTGAAACCATATCCAAAGTCATCATTGTAGTTTCATCCCGAGTAGACAGCTGAGATAATATCCCAATATATATATATATATATGTATAGGTGTTCATAGGAATGTGGTCGTCGTTGATATGCGGCGTTAATGAGAGCACTGGGGAGGATTACCAGTGTGTAGGGCTGCCGGATTGCAGCCCGTGTGTAAATGAGAGCGGTGAGAGGGAGATCACCGTGTATGTTTCGCAGGATCGCGAACGCTTTGGAAAAGGAGAGCACTGGGGCTGCAGACCCACGTGTGTAGCAGATCTGCCCTAGGGTAGAACGGTCTGGGTCAGGGTGGCCGCGAGACCAACTGATGTGAATAAGTGTGGTGTAGGGTATGGATATCCCTAGTAATCAGTGAGTATTCTTAGTATCCCTATAGATTTAGTGGTGTTCTTAATAATATGAGCCTGTATATTGCGAGTTCCCTATCCTCAGGTAGGTACCAGGTGCCTGGATATAGAGGAGTCCTGAGGACGGAAGGTGAGTACGTTTTGGCTGGGTCACAGGGGCCCCTGGGGGCTGATCCCATCTAAACAGAAAATCCAGCCATTACAGCGGAGTAAAAGTATGCGTTGTAACGACATACATCCTGAGAGATCTCTTAGTGCTATGTCTACTCCTGCGGTTCCACTACCAAAGCAAGGTCTACTGAGTTGCTTTTCTGTGTGGACTACTGAACCCTCAATGAGGTAACCAAAAGCAGTGCTAATCCAACCCTGAGAGCGGAGGAGCTTGTGAATTGGTTAAGTTCTTCAAAGTACTTAAGCACTTAAGATATGATGAGTGGATATTGGCAGATACCTTTGGCGCTGAACACCAAGGAGAAGCCAGCATTTTCTATGCCAGATAGGCTGTATCTGTTTAAGGTGATGTCATTTGGATTGAAGAATGCCCCTGCCACTTTTCGGTGCCACGTGAACCATGCTTTTGCAGGGTTGGAAAATTTCTGTGTGGCCTACCTGGATCATGTTGCAGTGTTCAGCAATTTATGGAAAGACCACCTGAGGCACCTTAAGCAGATGTTAACTAGGATACATGAGGCTAGCAAGGAACCATTTCAGTGGCTCATTATCTGTTCACACCACAAACTTAGTGCCAAATAAATGTGGGTAGAACTTAAGCAAAACCCATACTGTGGCAAACCACTCCTTCTCAGTAGTTGACCAGTTCTACGGTCTAAGTAGTAATGTCCTTCTAATAAAAGCTACCGAGTGCTCTCTACTTTTGTCAATCAGTTGAGCTAACACTAAGTATGGTCGAATTTTGCAGATCTGCGGTCCGCGAATTCGCAAGCAATTGCAAAACAATCCGCACATTTTTGGATTTTCGCGAGAAATCGCGGATTCTTTTGCGATTTGCACTGGAGTACTTTCTACTGGCTAATCCAGTAAGTGCTTCCTTGTTGGGTAAATGTAAAGTGCTTTTCCTACACTGTAGCTGCGTAAAGGGCCAGATGATTTGTCTCCACTGACCATGTGTGCCTGTAACTTTGCCACCGCGCCAAAAGGCACCGAGGTCCCTTGAGTGAGCTGTCCATCATAGTTGGGAAAGGGCGGGAAGACGTTTAATACTGCTAGTGTGTGGTACGGGGCTTTTATGCATGTCAACATGCCTCGTGTATAAAGGGTCAGAGAGCGAGCAGGGCAGCAGGTGAGGAGAAAGCAGCTTCCTGGTCACAGGAACGGGGATTGCGCTCGAGAAACTCAGGGATGCAAAGACCTCCCTCGGGTATTACAGATCATTTTCGACGGCAGATATGGGGTTAAAGCACACTTGCCCAGCCTCGACCGTGCTCACTAATGTTTTGGGCTGATTAAAACGTTACTGAATTTGAGCTTCAACTCGGGCACCTGCTTTATTTATATCTGTAAGTGCTTCCTGTTGAGGTTTAATTTTTGTGACAGGAGCATTGTGCCATACATGTAACTATTCTCTGACCCTGCTTCGAGGGTCAGACAGGGTCAGAGAATAGTTGCAAGTAGGCAACAAATTCTCTGGAGGCGCCGCTCAGGAAGCACTTACAGGGTTACAGCAGGTGCCCAAGTTGAAGTTAATTTCTATGTAACCATTTTGTAAATGGTTGCAAAGAAATTAGCTTCAACTTGGGCACCTGCTGTAACCCTGTAAGTGCTTCATGTACTTCAGTTTTGGAAAATCCGTCCCGCTCGCGGAATTGCGGATTTTTCTGCAATTTCTAGAGATTCGCGGATCGCGAAATTGCACGAATTTTCCGCCCACACTTAGCTGACACTGCTCCAACTCCTTTGTCCAAGTCATCCACCTATACAATAAAGGCTGACTGTAGTTAGGTCCATTCAGTACCAGTGCCTTGGTCAGTTCCTCAAATGATTCTGACACCCTTCAGTCTATATTATCTTCCCGATATCTTCTCCAAAGAGTAAAAATGTCTACTTGGTCAGTTGCTAGCCCCAAACTAGAACAGTTAATTCACCAATGATTTGTCAAAGATTAATCAGTTTGTCACTAAATAGATTTGATGTCCTGCAGGCGCGGCAGCTTCTCCTGCACCAGGGCCTCAGAGATGGGACCGTCTCCTCCCGATGGCGCCGGGACCTTGCGTAACCGTTGCAGCCCAGGCCCTCACATGTAGCACCAGACAGGGTCCGGTCAGCTCCGCCGTGAGGGCTCCTCTCTAGGAGATATGCTATGGTGACTCCCCAGGGCACTCAGGGGACCACCGCGTGAGGTTGGGCACTTATCCTCCCGGCTGGGATCGTTGCGAGCCTCTCCAGGATTCTGACTGCGTCTCAGGGCACTCCTGCTGCCGCCAAGTGGTGCCGCCGAATGGTGCCACACTGGAGCGTTGGTGCCACCCTGCACCTTCTCTTCTCTGTGGGACAGTGCTGCCCCCCCCTAGCCTCTTAGGACCCCAGGGAGCCCACCACCAAGGCTAATTCCTTTAAAGGAGAGGGGCTGCGCAGCCCCTGTCCCTGAGCCATTAATTGCCCCGAGGACCCCATCCCCTGGGCCTGCTCACAGGCAATGTCACAACAGCACTGAGAGGGAAACTTGTGTATCCCACTGAGCAGGACCAAACACTATGGGCTCCATTAGGATGTCGTGCGGATTTCCTCCGCAAGGGTAGCGGTGGCCACCGCCACCCTGGCGGACGCAGTCCGCCCGACATCCTTCCCAGCATTCCCCCCCGCCATATTACGATGGCTGAGGGGACCACAGCGGTGGGAAACACCGCCCGCCTGTTTTCCGCCCCGGTCGCTTGGCCGCCGGGGCGGACAAGGGATAACATGGTGGCGGTGTCTATCAGACACCGCCAGCCTTATTAGAATAGGCAATTTTCAATGCCTGTACGTGGCGGCAATGCCGCCATGGAAAGGCATGCAGTGTTCACTCTGGGGGGCCCCTGTGGGCCCCCAGAGTGACGGCCAAAGGAGGGTGGCACACAGGGGGGGTACCTGTGGTACCCCCCTGCATTTGCATAATCGCAGCGGCAGGCACCGCGCGGTGCCTGCCGCTTCGATTATGCAAATGCGCGCATTTGTTATTAACATTGTGGTGGGCGGTGCAGTGAGCACCGCCCGCCACAATGTTAATTTGAGGAATGTGCCCGCCACTGTGGCGGGCGCATCCTAATGCCAATGTCGGGACCCCCGCCCTTTAGGCAGGCGGTCCCGATTTACGATGGGATGACGGGCGGGCAAAGTCTGCCCGTCATCCTTATGGAGCCCCAAGTCTGCTCCCAGTGGATAGGAGCTTAAAAATGCTCCCGCCTGCTGGGAGCGGATTTTGGATCTGTTTCCTTGCCCACAGGTAGCAGAATTAGGAGCTGCTCCCTGCAGCCGGCTCCTGCTAAATCACCCCATAGAGGGGAACCCCGTGCCCCCGGCCCTAGATCATGCTGCCAGGCCCTGGGGATGGGGTACCCAGGGGCTGAAATCAACCTGGGGAGGGGGGCCTCACACACCCCTCTCCCTTCTAAAAATGTTGACTGGCCCGAGAGAATGAGCTACCCAGAGCTAAAAACGCTCTGGGGAGGGGGTTGTGTGCCCCAGTCTCCCGAACAAGCATGGTGGGCCCAGTAGGATGGGGTCTCCAGGGTTGAAATCAGCCTGTGGAGAGGGCCACATGGCCCCCCTCCCTCTGGATAATAACGCCGGTCCCCGACGAATGGGGTCCCAGTGTCCTGAATTATTTTTAAAGCGTATTGAGGGGTAGGGTAGAGACACTCTGTCCCTCGGGCATTGAGACCCAGAGAGAGTCCATGCAGAGGTAATAACTGAAAGAAAATAGTGTGAAATGTAAAGGGGCACCCTGGGTGGTGCATTTCAGTTGATTTCATTGGTTAAGGACACTTAATATTGTTGATAACCCTATCCAAGATTGAGTCTCTAATCCCAGTGACTCCCGCTGTAAATGGGATAATGCTGTTCTTCAAGCCGTTGATGAATCGTTGCCCATTAAAAAAACCTCTTAAATCTTTGAGCAGGAAAGTTAATCCTTGGTTTACAGAGGAGCTTGCCAAATGCAAGGTAGAACTTAGGCAAGCTGAACAACTATGACACCAAACCTATGAAGTAGATTTAAAGAATAAAGGATCACATGTACTAAGAATTTGTCGCAATTTACAATCAGTATTGGTAATTTACAAACCTACCTATGTACGAATATGTAAGTTCCAAAATTACTTATAAGTGGGTCACAATTTGTCCTACCTCATGAATATTAATCGGATAAGGCTCAGTCTCCAGGGGCAAGATGGCCACGGACCGGTCTGCTGAGTGAGGCGCGGAGTCATCCCTCTCCCTGAGAATGAATTTTGAGTGAAAGTAATGCAGAGGCCTATGCGGTTGGAAATAAGAAACCGAGGAGCGAGAGTATTGGTATTGCTGCGGCTGGAACGAAGGGCATTTCGCAGAGTCCTTCAAATTATACAGCATCTAGAGGAGTTCACGTTGTCGGTCTAGTTAGATGCGCCATTGATTCGAAGCAGGATGTCTCTACGCGGCGCGAAGCAGGGGGGGTGAAACAAAAAAAATACTGGTAACACAGATCACCGCCAGGAACCAAGTGGTAAAAAGCAAGAAACCAGAGTTAGATGCTGATATGGACCCGGCCTCCAGGAAAAATGAGTTAAGGAGAAAGGAAAAGGAGAGGGATGCCGATACTAGAGCTGAGCAAAGAGCTGAACGTAAGGCGATAATGGCAGCAGCGGCCGCGGAGAGAGCGGGGAAAAAAGCATTGAAAGCAGAAGGTGCATTAAGGAAAGAGACAACTCCTAAAACTGGGAGAGGGGTGCTACGGCAACCTACCTTAGCGGAGTCCTTTGCGGGCACATCAATGCATATCAATAGTGGGTCGCCACTGGAGCCGGGTCAGGACCTGGTGAATTTAGAGGCTGACTCAGCGTCGCTCATGGTACCGGCATTACGAGAAACAGCCCCTGCAGACATGGCGCTACCGGCGGAGGGAGAGTCAGCCGAGGTGGCAGAGACAGAACAAGCAACAGGAGTGGGAGCACTGAGTAGGACGTACGCGGAGAGCTGCTCGACGGATCCGAAGCCAGGAGGAACAGCAGAGCAGCAGCCGGAGGGTCTGGAGCAGGAGCAGTGCCTACGCGAGACTGTAGTTTTGTCCAAGGAGCCGCTGGGTGCAGATGGAGGTCGGGAGGCTGAGCTGGGACTAGCGTTTGGCGAGGAGCACCTAGGCGAGCTGTCTCCCGCCCCTATCAAGGTGTGGTCAGTTAACGTGACTCTTGGGTCTGGCGGGTCTGACGGCAGTGTGCTACTACCATCCGAGGCAACGGTAGCAATCACCGGCCCAACCAGTTCATCGGAGGGGACTGTGGGGGCCGAACTATCAAAGGGCCTGAGCCTAAGCGGAGAAGTCAGCTCCTTGGATGTGAAAGGTAGCGGGCAGGGAGATAATGAGCTGGGGCAACAGCGACTGGAGGGGATACAGGCGCTGCCAGGCACTCAGCTTAATACTCTTCTGGGCAATCCAGACACAGGCACAGCCACAGGTACAGGTGACACCACAAGGAACTTAAATTTAAATAAGAGCATGCTAGGAAATGGGACGGCAGGGGCAATGTCGATACTAAACATAGCCAAGACAGGGGGTGCAGGCACCTCTACTAATAATTCTATTGCTTCTGGCACCGACAGAGTTTCTGTGTCAGGCACGATACCAGGCACACCAAGCGAAGAGTTTTTTTATTCGGTAAATGATGAAACGGATGAAACAGATAGGGCTTCTGTAATGTCTAAAAGTGGGGAGTCAGAATCAGAGACTGAATCAGACGAATTTGATGGGAGTTCAGTGCTCAGCGGATCATCTATTTCAGACCAAGACTTAGAGCCTGGTGAAACTTAGTCCTCTCCAGACGATACATCGCAACGACCTACTGTAATTCAGAAGAAACGGCACCATACCAGAAAACAGCAAAGTAGGATTAGCCCTATGCAGATGGAGATGCCCAGAAAGCTGGTTTGGGATTATAGGGCAACCTCTAAACTATACCCAGAGGAAGGGGGAAGGAGGGTCTAACAACCTGGTTCGACCGGCTCACAAAATCAAGGTCAGGGTCCCACAATGGGGACACTCTATGCAACCCTTAGACAGATGCAGGGGGAAGCTATAGCAGAGACTAAAAGGTCTAAACGAGTGAGCAAGAAAATTGAGGGCTCTTTGAGTAAAATGAATAAATTATACGCAGAAATGGCTGGTCGTGTGACTGAAGTCGAAGAAAGAACAGGACATTTAGAGGATGAAGTATCTCAATGGAAAGAGTTTAAGGCTGCACAGGAGAAGTTTAACGAGGACCTGCAGTGGAAGGCTGAGGATGCAGAGAACAGGCAAAGGCGTAATAATATTAGATTACTGGGTATACCGGAGGGGATCGAGGAGCAAAATCCGAGAGCTTTTGTGGTCACCTTGTTGAAAGAGGCATTTCCTGAGATTACTACATGGAATTGGGACGTTGAGGTACAGCGGGCACATAGGTACCCCTTGACAATTAAGAAATCTTATGGGGCCCCACAGAATGTAAAACCAAGAGCGATGCTTATATATGTAGGGAACTTCCTGGCTAGACTGGAGATAGTGGATAATGCTAGGCCACAAGATCGCCGTTCCTTCAAAGGGACATCTTTCTTTGCTCGACCCGACTTTTGCCACGTCACGGTGGAAAGGAGATGGAGACTGAGGCAAATGATAGACCCCTTTCAGAAAATAGGATGTGAGGCCTATCTCTTGTTCCCTGCAAGATTAAAAGTAATTTCAGACGGGCACACAAGAATGTTCTTCTCAGAAGTTAAAGCGCAGAGTTTTTTGACTGAATTAAAGGAGAATAGAAAGCATGGGGTCGGTAGACCAGGCCTCGAATGAACTTGAATGAACATGGACTAAATAATTCAGCAATGACGGTTATCTATTTAAAACACGTTGTTTGGTTTGGCTGGTTATGTGGTGGAGGGATTAAGGAGGGGATTATTACGGGGGTAATTACCGTGGCTCAAGGGTAAAGTTAAAGCTTTAACTATTTGAAGTAGGTGAGGTGGACTATAGAGTTGGTTTCACTGGTTTTATTATTGGGTAGTTGTCCTTTGTTATCGGCACTCTGCAAACAAGGAGAGGCGAGAGGGGAGAGGGAGGGTGGCGGCACTCAAGGGGCTGGGAAATAGTCATACGCAGGTCAGGATTGACCTAGTTGCCTGTGATGGGAGGGGGGTGAGGGGGAGGGGTTCTTGGGGTGGGGGAAGCACTGGACAGTAGGGAGCAGTTTTGATTTCACAGGAAAAGGAAGGGAATTATGGCAGCTGGAAACGGCAAGGGAGGGAGAAACAGATAGAACTGAAGGTAAACAGTAATAAGAAATATGGCAATCAGCATAGGTGCAAGAGATTCACACTTGTAAGGGGTCATTTAGGGTTAATGAATGTGGGAATCATTGAAGACTATCTATGAGTGCAAGTATTAGAATAGTTACTATGAATGTATGTGGACTGAACGACAGAATAAAGAGACAGAGGGTAGCTTTTTTGCTGAAGAACACTCAAGCTGATTTTATTTGCCTCCAGAAAACCCATATAGAGGGGAAAAAGCCATTTATGCTGGAACAACTGGGGTTTCGCTTGCTGGCCCATTCGAAACAGGGGGCTAAAATTAGGGGGGTCTCTATTCTAACGAAACACTTAGACATAAGAACAAGGAACAAATTTGAAGATCAATGGGGGAGATGTGCTCTGATTGAATGCTTTATAGGAGAGGAATGGGTCACTATTGGCTCTATTTACGGGTCTACAGAGGATGACCCAGAGTTATTTGAGTTTTTAGATATCGAATTATCTTCATGGGCATCAAGAGTTATCTTAGCTGGGGACTTTAACATTAATGGGGCCACAGGTCTGGGTTTGGATGCTATGGGACAATATGAAGGCAGGAAGAGGAGGGTATGTAGAGCAATCTTGAGTATGGCTAGGAATAATGCATTGGTAGACGTATGGGGGGCAGAGAAATTTTTGGATCCCGGTTTTACATTTTTTTCGGCACCACATCGTAAATGTGTCCGGCTGGACTATTTTTTTACATCAAGGTCATTACTAGCTAATATGAAAATAGAAAGACTGCCACATATCCTGTCGGATCATAATCCCCTAAAGCTTATCGTGGAAGGTAGTGGGTTTAGGAGGCGGGCAAAATCATGGACGTTTGAAAAAGAGGTATTGAAAGATGAAGATTATATCACACACATGCATTCATGGATTAAAGATTTTTGGGATATTAACAGGGGGAGTACTAGCACTGGGAATGACTGGGACACGTTCAAGGCAGAGGTTAGAGGGGAGACACTCAGTTATAGTATAGCTAAGCAGAGAAAAGAAAAGATAAGGAAGACCTGCTAAATACTGCCCTGTTAGAAGCGGAAGCAAGATTGGTTCAGGCCACGCTAGATCATCAGGAGTTTGCTCAACGGTTATTGGAGGTAACGATAGCTAAGACAGAGGCTGTAGAAGGAATGGCAATTAAGGCGGCTAAAATATATGATACACAGAGGGAGAACTGTTATGAGTGTAGTGAAATTGTTGGCCGTACTATAGCAGCGCGTACTAGACAAAGGTTCGCGAAAGGAGAAATAAAAGAAATAAAAGATAGCAGTGTTAATATAATCACGGATGATAAGGGGATTGTTGAGGTGTTTAGGGAGTTTTATTGTAAACTCTATAAGGAGGAGCAAGACAGAGTTAGTGAGGAAATATTGGGCTACGTACGGAATATACCTGCCAAAGGGCTAGATAATGAATATGGAGCATCCCTGGACGCTTGCTTAAGAGACGAGGAAATTAGTGAAGCAATTTTGGGTTTACTCTCTGGTAAAGCAGCTGGACCTGATCTGATACCAGGAGAGTTCTATAAGGTATTTATATCCTCAATTTTTCAGGATTTAGTGAGAACTTTTAGGGGAGTACAGTCGGGGTTATCGACTCCAGCTAGTTGGGCCGGGGCAGATATCGTAATATTACTCAAAAAAGGGAAGGCACCGACAGAACCAGGCTCATATCAACCTATAACCCTGATTAACGCAGACCTAAAAATATTCTCCAAAGTATTGGCAGCTAGATTTGCCAAGGTAATAGGGCAGATCGTTAGTATAAATCAGCATGGCTTTATACCACAAAGAGGTACCACGTTGCATATCAGGAAGATGGTTACGTTATTTGATGTTCAGGGTACGGAGGGGAATCCTATGGCTGCTATGCTATTAAATGCCGAAAAGGCCTTTGATAAGGTGGCATGGGAGTTCTTGTGGGCTGTGTTAAGGAGAGGGGGGATTTGGTGAAGGGTTCATTAGAGTGATTCAAGCATTATATACGAATCCCACGGCCTGTGTTAGGGTAAACTCAGGCCGCACCACCCCCTTTGCAATCACCAGGGGCACGAGTGCCCGTGTTCACCCCTCCTATTTGCTATGTACATCGACCCGCTGATTTTGAGATTAGAGCAAAATGTTAGAATCAGTCCGTTAACTACCCGTATGGGGGATATTAAAGTCCTTGCTTACGCGGACGACATCGCGGTTATTACACCTAGGCCGCCGGAGGCAATAGGAGAAATTGAATTAGAGGCAGAATTATTCGGGCGGGTGGCAGGGTATGCCCTGAACAAAAGCAAGTCTCAAATTATAAAGAATTCCCACACAGTTTGCACAGATGTACGGGTGACCCGTGAGGGGGTGTACCTGGGTATCACTATTACGGCAGAATTGGAGAAGCTGGTGGAAATCAATATTGATCCAATTATTAATATAGCAAGGAAGGATTTAGATAGGGTACATAATTTGTACATGTCTATAGTAGGTAGGGTAAATTATGTAAAAATGAATATATTGCCGAAATTTTTGTATTTGTTTAGAACGATACCACTTTTTTTTAATATGATTTGGCTAAGTAAGATAGAGAGCATGGTGAATCGATTTATCTGGTCACAGGGTAAGACGAGAAGAGCTCTGAAATACATGTCCTTGCCACGGGACAGGGGAGGATGGTCACTTCCAGACTTACAAATGTATTATTGGGCAGCAGCATTACAGCAGATGACAGGCCTGTTGGGAGGTGCTGATAGGGAAGGGGAAAACTTTACAGGATCTACAGAGGTGTAAGGATAGAGCGGCAGACCCTGATGCAGAGGTCTAGCCCGGGACCAGGGTTCAATTCCCCGCCTCGGCGGGTCTTGGGCTCAAAATTCCACGGAGCTGATAGTTCTCGCCTTGGTGCCTATTCCAATCATGGAGTCCCACTCTGCAACTCTGGGCAATAGCTTGCTTAATCTCCACAACGGCCCCCACAAGGCTAAGGATGCCTGGCCTTCACCCTGGGAGTAAAGGAGTGGATGCCTCACAGGGAAAACCAGGACGGGTTCCACAGCGGTATTCGTACAAGCGCCTTGAGAACTTTGCGGGTGAGTAGTGCGCTATACAAGTATCAATTTACAATTACAATTTAGGTGATGAGACAAATAATGCATTCCTTAGATATTCTGAACCAAGTTACTTTAAACGAACCAGATTCAAGACGCTAGAAGCTGCATATAAAGTTTGGAAGGCGTTTAAAAAGAGTTTTGGACTGGGAAGGTATCATGCACATACTAGGCTTACAGAGGATCCTATGCTGCCTCCAGAGATTTTTTATGACAGTATATTTAAGGAGTGGGGCCGACTGGGAATTAAAAGGATGGGTGACTTAATAGGGGAGTCAGGGGTACGGCAATTTATAGAAATTCAGCAGACATTCGGAGTTAGTACAAGGAGTTTTTTTAAATACCTACAGACAAGAAGTTTTCTGGGTAGTAAAAGAGGGGGTCCAATGGGATTCACGGACAATCCAATACTACAGAAGGGGGACATTCGTGCACAATAAAAAGGTTTTATGCAGAACTTATAGAGCACAGAGGGGATGACTTAGGAACATTTGAAGCTAAATGGATGGAAGCATTAGGAATATCGGAGGGTGTCTTTGAAAAAGCACTGCAGTTAGGGCAGGATATTCTTTGCTCATCGGCTCTACAAGCTCAACACTATAAAACTCTTTTTAAGCTCTACTATACCCCAGTTAGAATTGCTCAGTGGGGAGGGACACAGGGGATCAGGTGCCCAAGATGTGATAGCTTAGAGGCTGACATGAAACATATGTTTGCGGAGTGCCCAAATCTTCTCCCTCTAACAAGTAGTATTGAAGTATTTTTTGATAAATCTTTGAACTATAAATTGAAGTTGTCTCCTGAAGTAATTCTATTAGGGGTTGAGGAAGGCATATCACAACAACAATTTGGCTGTTTCATATTTGTGGCCATGGCTGTTCTTCGCTTATGCATAGCCTCAGCGTGGCGAGATAAGTTACCACCCTCGATGCAGCAATGGCTGGCTAGGCTATTACATATGCATAATCTTGAAAAGGCTATTTATGCTAGGAGAGGGATGAAAGGTAGAGCACTAGGCTCACAGATTTGGAAGCCAATTGTAGACTGGAAAAACAGGATGGTGAATGTATAGGAATTGTAGAAATTGGATAAAAATGTACATGTATTTCTTATTTCTTCTCACTTTTTTGTTCTTATTTGGTGTGGAATGTTAGTATATTATTGAAACTTTTATTTAGTGGTATCATATGTAAAAGTCATGTAAGGTATACTTAGGTGTTGCTAACCTTCTTCTTTTTCCTGTGTTTGTATTGTCAGGTGCGGGGGGTGGGGAGGGTAAAAATGTTGTAAAAATTGCTTTATAAAAATAACAAAAAATAAAAAAAAGAATATTAATCGGATAAGTCCCAAAATGCGACCCACTATGAATTGCAACCATCAAAGTGATGGTGGCCTGTTGTGGCCATCAGACCATTATGTCTGTGATTGCATATTCATACAGCATTTTTTTTAAATACAGCTCTTATCCATCAAATGAAAAGAGGCTGCGTTTAAAAAAAAAGTTCCTTTGTTTTTTCTTGTTTGTTTAAGATGGACGGGGTAGTCCCGTGACCAGGGGCGCCTCTTAAACAACTTTCACATTCACAAAGAGGAAGGGGTCCCAAGTGTCCCTCATTGAGTCCAACCTAGATTTAACCACATGTGTTGCTTGTATTACTAAAATATACTTCTTTCACCTTAAAAGCGTCTGATATATTCTTCTGTTTTTGTGGAAAGATCTAGGATTCCTGTGATTAATGTCCTGACTAAATCCAGGGTTGACTACAGCAATTCCATCTTGTTAGCAGCCCCTAAAAAACAATTGTTTGCTTCCAACATCTGCATTTACTTTGCGGAATACAATAATAATCTGTCATGCATGACGGAAATAATCTTCACTGGCTCACAAACCATAACCATTGCTCAAAGAGCTATCTATACTAAATAATTCTCTTGGTATATATTACCATGGTTATGATCTTAAAAACTTTTTTAAATTGCAGATCACTAAAGTTCAGACCACCACTTTTGGGGATATTCTTTTCTGTTTACCCTTTGGAAATTATCCTCATTACTTCTTTTCAGAAATGTAATTGCATCTTTTTAGTACCTACTGATTGTCTCAATAACGCAAGTGTGTAATTCATTAATCATTAATATGAATCAGTATCAGTTTATTAATGTGGGGCACCATGAAACCAATATTCATGTGTGTGCACTTTACAAATACCATAGCCAGAGCTTCTACTGTGGGTCTGAAGTATTCTGGTGGAATGGAATCTTCTTGTTTAAAGATGGTGCAGATGGTGCATTGCCACTTTTGGTAGATTTTTGAATGGTGAGGTTTAGAGAGCTGTCAAGTGAGAACCCAAGAGATCTGCCTTCTGACGAGTGATTGTTATACTTACGGAGTCTAGTTCATTCAGGCATATTTCTTTTTATGAGTGAGCACTGTGTGAATGTAGAAGTATGAGTTTTATCTTGGTTGATTACAATAAAGGGAGATGGCAGATGTTTATTCAGCTTCTATTGAGGACAGTTTCTTCGGCTGCTGATGTTTGAGGGTTACCTACAGTAGAAAGCTGGCTCTGTATAAATAAATACTGGTATTTGTAAAGCACACGTTCACCCATCGGTATCTTGGCACTGAATATCAGATGTTTGTTACCCAACTCAATGCTACTCTTTTTCTCAACCTCAGATGGATTAAAGGCTGAGTGGACCCACTGGGATTTGAACCTGTGACTGTGAGGTCAAACACAGGCCCATGCAGTGGACGCATTAGTCCACTATGTCACCAGACCCAGTATATGCTATACCTAAGTAAAGTATAGTATACGGGGGTCCTCCGAGGTATAGCAGAGGCTAAATTAGCTAAGTATCAACAGATCTCTTTGTGGTACTGTGGGTGAGCAGTTAGGCTTATCTAGAGGGTGTGTTAAGCATTTATTGTATTCAATCAATCAATCAATCAATCAATCAATCAAAACACTTATGTAGCGTGCTACTCACCCGGAAGGGTCTCAAGGCGCTTGGGGGAAAGGGGCAGCTACTGCTCGAACAGCCAGGTCTTGAGTTGTCTCCTGAAGGCGAGGTGGTCCTGGGTCAGCCGAAGGTGGATGGGGAGGGAGTTCCATGTCTTGGCCGCCAGGTAGGAGAAGGATCTGCCTCCGGCGGTGGCTCATCGGATGCGTGGTACGGCGGCGAGGGCGAGGCTGGCGGACCATAGCTGGCGGGTGGGCGTGAGGAAGGTCAGGCGGTCGTTGAGGTACTTGGGGCCCAGGTTGTGGAGAGACTTGTGTGCGTGGGTTAGGAGCCTGAATGTGATCCTCTTGTTGACGGGGAGCCAGTGCAGGTTCCTCAGGTGGCCGGAGATGTGGCTACGTCGAGGGATGTCCAGGATGAGTCGGGCGGAGGCGTTCTGGATGCATTGTAGTCTTTTCTGTAGCTTGGCTGTGGTTCCGGCGTATGTTATGTTATGTTATGTTATGCGTTTTTATTTGGCGCACAGATGCTCCAGCTAAGGAGCGTCTTGGCGCCCGACAAGGCAGCAGCACAACACAACGAAACAATAAACAAACAGTAAGCAACCTAAGGAAATAAGAAAGTTTTCACCGCACGGCGAAAGGAGAGCAGGTCCCTCTCAGCCCGAATCACCGGGGGCAGGGAGTTCCACAGAACCGCCGCGCGAACTTGAAACGAGCGCCCTCCTGCCCTACTCCGTTTAAAGCGTGGCACAACAGCCAATTCCAGGTCCGCAGATCTTAAGGCTCGGGTTGGGGTGTAATGAGCTAGGAGAGCCATAAGAATCGTTGCTGGAGACCCCTTCAGAATCTTGTAGGCGTCACAGAGGACCTTAAACTGGATCCGCTGGGCCACCGGGAGCCAGTGCAGTGAACGCAGAGTGCTAGTGGTCGGGCAGAATCTTGGTAGGCCTACCACCGCTCTAGCTGCGGCGTTCTGGATCCGTTGTAAACGCCCGATCTCTGCTTGATTCAGTCCAACCAGTAGGGAACTCGCATAGTCCAGCCTAGAGATGACTGTGGCTTGGATCATGAGCTGCCTCGTGGGGGCATCGAAAAACCTAAGCACTGGACGAAGCCCACGCAGGATACCAAAGCAGCAGGCAGCCGTCCGTTTGGTATGACACACAAACGTAAGGGTAGGGTCCAGCCAGACCCCGAGGTTCTTAAGCTCGGCGACTGGGATGGGAGCAGGACCCAACTCCCCTGGCCACCATCTCTCTCCCCAAAGATCCGGTTGTCTGCCAAAGACCATGACCTCGGTCTTACTAGCGTTCAGCTGGAGACAGTTGGACGTCATCCAGCTGGCGACCGCCCGCAGTCCTTGTTGAAACCTGGGGGCGTCGGCTTCGGCATCCCCGCTGATCGTGACCGCTAGCTGGGTGTCATCGGCGTATGACACCATCGTCATACCCCATTGCCTGACAACCTCAGCTAGCGGCCTTACGTAAAGGTTGAACAACGTAGGACTCAGCGAGGAGCCTTGGGGGACCCCCAGGTTCAACGGATGGAATTTGGACTGGTAAGGTGGGACGGTCACGCTAAAGGCCCGATTGGCTAAAAACGACCGGAACCACTGGAGAGCAATGCCGGTGACACCAGCCTCCTCTAAGCGCCGCAGAAGGATCGGGTGCGAGACGGTGTCAAAGGCAGCGCTCAGGTCTAATAGCACCAGCGCTGCCGTTTGTCCCGCGTCAAGCACGGAGCGAAGATGCTCCACCATATAAAGCAGAGCCGTCTCCGTGCTGTGACCGGCCCTAAACCCATTCTGCGTAGCATCGAGGATATCTGCATGGCGGAGATGTTCCGAGAGGACTGCGTTGACATGCGCCTCAGTCACCTTAGCCGGCCACGGCAGAAGTGAAATTGGCTGATAGCTCTCAGGCTTGCTACCGTCCAGGCTAGGTTTCTTGAGGATAGGACGAACCATGGCTCGCTTCCATTTCAGTGGTACCTCGCCAGATGTGAATGACGAGTTGATCAGAGAACATAGCGGCGAGGTCTCATGTACCGCTAGGTCTTTGAACACATCTGGGCAGAGCGGGTCCTCTGGGGACCCCGACTTCACCTGCCGGGCCAAAGTGTCAAGACTATCAGATGTTAGGATAGGAAAGGAATGCAACCCCTCAGGGCGTAGAGGGTGTTTCCGTAGTCCAGCCGGCTGGTGAGGAGGGCTTGGGTGACTGTCTTCCTGGTTTCGATCGGGATCCATCGGAAGATCTTGCGGAGCATGCGGAGGATGTGAAAGCATGAAGAGGAGACGGCTTTGACTTGTCTGGTCATCGAGCGGGTGGAGTCCAGGATGAAGCCCAGGTTGCGTGCGTGGTCTGTCGGCTTCGCCAGTGCCCAGGGCTGGGGGCCACCATGAGTCGTCCCAGGCGGAGGGTGATGGTCCAAGGATGAGGACTTCCGTCTTGTCTGAGTTCAGTTTCAAGCGGCTGTTCTTCATCCACTCGGCGACGTCTTTCATCCCTTCGTGGAGGCTGGTTCTGGCGGTGTCGGGGTCTCTGGTGAGGGAGAGGATCAGCTGGGTGTCGTCGGCGTAGGAGAGGATGTTGAGGTTGTGTTGGCGTGCGATGGCTGTGAGAGGTCTCATGTAGACGTTGAAGAGGGTGGGGCTGAGTGATGATCCTTGCGGGACGCCGCAGATGACTTCGGTGGCCTCGGAACGAAACGGGGGAGGCGGACTCTCTGTGTTCTTCCAGCGAGGAACGAGATGATCCACTTCAGTGCCTTCTCTTGGATGCCGGTGTTGCTGAGGCGTTGGGCTAGGGTGCGGTGGCAGACAGTGTCGAACGCGGCGGAGAGGTCCAGGAGGATGAGTGCCGCTGTTTCCCCCTTGTCGAGAAGGGCTCGGATGTCGTCGGTGGATGCGAGGAGGGCGGTCTCGGTGCTGTGGTTGGCTCTGAAGCCGGACTGCGAGGGGTCGAGGGATCCATTCGTCTCAAGGAAGGCGGCAAGCTGTCTGTTGGCGATCTTCTCGATGACTTTGGCAGGAAAAGGGAGGAGCGAGATGGGGCCGTAGTTTTTGAGGTCGGTGGGATCCGCTGTTGGTTTCTTCAGTAGGGCGCTCAGCTCGGCATGCTTCCAGCTCTCCAGGAAGGTGGCGGTGTCGAAGGAGGTGTTGATGACGTCTCGGAGTTGGGGTGCGATGGTGGAGTCGGCCTTGTTGAAGACGTGGTGGGGGCAGGGGTCAGTCGGAGATCCGGAGTGGATGGTGTTCATCGTGCGGGCTGTGTCTTCGGTGGTCACTGCGGTCCAGGTGCGGAGGGTCGCGATGGGGTGCGTTGGTTCGACGGTTGGGTGCGTGGATGGTGCGCCGAAACTGTTGTGGATGTCGGCAATCTTGCGGTGGAAGAATGAGGCGAGGGAGTTCCAGAGCTCTTGTGAGGGGGTGATGTCGTTGTTGGCGGTGCTGCGGTTGGAGAACTCCTTGACGATGCTGAAGAGTTCCTTGCTGTCGTGGGCGTTGTTGTCCAGTCGATCCTTCAGAGATTTCTTCTTGGTGGTGCGGATGAGCTGGTGGTGCTTGCAGGTCGCGTGTTTGAGGGCGGTCATGTTGTCAGTGGTCCGGTCGAGGAGCCAGGCTTTCTCGAGGGTGCGGCAGGTCTTTTTGGATTCCTTGAGTTCGTCAGTGAACCAGGGGGCCTTCTTGCTTCTGGGTTTGCTGGGAGGGTTCTTCAGTGGTGCGAGTCCGTCGGCGCAGGCTGTCAGCCACTGCGTGAAGTTGCGGGCTGCTTCGTTGGGGTCCGGTGTGCAGGCAGGTGGGTTCTGGCTGAGGGGAGGTGGTGAGCTGGTCAGCGGTGATCTTGCTCCAGCTTCTGTGAGGAACCTGTTGCGGGTGGTGGTGGGTAGTGGTTTTTCTGAAGCTGAAGTGGACGCAGCTGTGGTCAGTCCAGTGAAGTCCGGTGGAGTGGCTGAAGGTGATGTGCTTGCTGGATGAGAAGACGGGGTCAAGCGTGTGGCCGGCTTAGTGGGTGGGGGTGTTGACCAGTTGCTTGAATCCGAGGTTTGCGAGGTTGTCCAGCAGGGTGGCGGTGTTGCGGTCCTTGTTGTTCTCCAGGTGGAAGTTGAGGTCCCCTAGGAGGATGTAGTCGGTGGAGGGGAGGGCGTGTGGGCTGATGAAGTCCGTGATGTCTTTGCCGAATTGTGTGCGTGGTCCTGGGGGTCTGTAGATGAGGGTGCCTCTGAGCGTCGTCTTTGGGTCGGTGTGAATCTAGAAGTGGAGGTGTTCAGCGGCGGTGAAGGTGGCGTCGGTGTCGGTCGTGATGCGGATTGTATTCTTGTGGATGATGGCGATGCCTCCTCCGGTCTGGTTGACGCAGTCCCTCCTGATGATCTTGTATCCATCCGGGATGGCGATGGCGATGTCGGGGGCCGATGAGGCGTCCATCCATGTTTCAGTGAGGAACACGACGTCTGGTGATGTTGTGTCAAGCAGGTTCCAGAGTTTGACGGCGTGTCTGTGGACGGAGCGGGTGTTGAGCAGGATGCACTTGAGATCGCTGCTGGGGTTAGGCTTTGCGGGCGCGGTGCATGTTCGGAGGCAGGTGAACTTGCAGGTTGCGCAGGTGAAGGGTCCGTGGAAGCGTTTCGGGGCGGCTCGGAAGCAGGCGGGGTTCCGGCCGGCATTGAGTGCGATGAGGGCGGCGGCGTCGTAAGTCTTTCGGGTCGTCTTGCGTCGGTGGGGGCCAGGGGTCCTGGCGCTGGGCGCGGTCCAGGCGCGGACGGGCGCAGACGGGCTTACCTTTGGCGCGCCTTCGGGACTGACTATTCACTCAATCAAAGCTGATGGCCTCCAGACCAATTAGGTAAGTATACAAAAGGTATACTTATGTTTTATTTAAAGAACCACACAGGACTTGGCACAGCACAGCTAAGTAAGAAAATACTTTCAAATGCAAGGCTGTACACAGAAATGCAATTGTAGATTGTATTGGAATCGTTTACAGGTTTCTATTACTTTTAAAACAGTTTAAAATACAGTGAGATTGCATTTGATTACTCTTGGATTACTTTTTAGTTACTTTGAGTACTTTAGGTGATATGCCAAGATAGCATGCTCTAGGATTGACCACTTACAGGTAAGAGATTAGAGGGGAGAGGAATTGGCCTAACGGCTAGGGCAGTTGACCTTGAATCTGGGGAACTGGGTTTGAGTCTCAGCAATGACGCTGAACATCCTGTGATTCTGGGCAAATCACTTAATCTCCCCATGCCTGAATGTGTCTTCATGTAACACAACTGGTGCTATGTAAAGTGCACTGATACCGGATACCTTCAGGTCATGTTCGCGCTATATAAAACTCTGTGCAAATAAAAATAATTTTTAAAAGTACTACAGTTCTTAAGCTAAAGCAAAGTTATGTTCTTTAGGCCCAAATTCTTATAACATGGGTTGCTATAGGAAAAAATGGTTAACGGTTTCAAATACGTATATGTTATACAAGTTGGAGTTTTTGGGGTTAGAACCAAGTTTCCCCAAGGTCCAGGCAGGCACTCAAATTGCACCACCAGCAGTACTAGGGAAGCCGAGTGCAGAGTGCAGGATTACAATGTTAGACAAAGGGGCTAGGGGTACCTCGGTTGGGGGCTGCTCACCGGCAGGCCACTCTGGCTCGGAAGGCAAGCTCCTAGGATTAAGGTCAGGGCAAAGGGGGTTCCAGGACGGCACCAAGTCCACACCACCAGCAGTTCAGCGACAGCTGGGTGCAGAGTGCTTAGAAGGGGTCGGAAGCCTAATACAATCCTATGGAATTTGCCGCTTTGGGATTTTGGCTGCTGGCTTGGCGCCAGGAAGTCTTCCAGGAGGAAACACTGGGAGGACAGGTAAGTTGGAGGTCTCTGGGACCTAAGTGCACCTCAGGTCCTCTTCTCCAGGGCGCAGAGCGGCTGATGCATTGGTGACTTTTGAGGTTGGATTTCACCTTACAGGGCCACTCGTGGTTGGAGGGGGTCTCCGTTCAGAGGCTGCAGGTGATGTCAGTGTGTCCTGTAGGGGTCAACCTTCAGTGAACTCCGACTCTGGAGCACTGGGGTACCTCGCTGGGACCTGTGGGCCACTTGGACTCTGGCCGTAGGAGATGGGTTTCTTCTTCCTCAGCAGACTCTGAATTTCTCTTGGTAGTTTCTTTTGAACAGAGCTGCTGTTCTCAAGAGCTCAGGTATTTGATAAAGGCAGTCAGTCCTCCTAGGGGTTCTGGAGGTCACTGGCTGCAGGACAAATTGACTTTTGGCGCAGGATCTCTGGAAACTGCAGATGGGCTGGTAGGGCTGGGGCCAAGTCAGTTCTGCACTACAGTCTTCTCTGCTGGGCGTCTTCTTACATCCTTCTTCGTAGTACGTTGCCGGAATCTGCCTTCTTGGTTCAGGGCTATCCCCTAAATACTTTATTTAGGGGTCGTTTTGGGGGTCTTGAAATCAGTAGCCAATGGCTTGGGCACAATCCCTAACCCTGATTAGAGAGTGTCTGGCAGTGGATTGCAGGCATGGCACACAGGTGTGTGTGCCATCTCGACTCTTCACCAAAACATGTAGCCTGCAATGGCAGTGTGTGTGTGTGTGTGTGTGTTAAGGTACAGGACTTCTAGGGGTGGCACAATATATGCTGCAGCCCTTAGAGGGCTTCTCTGGTCACAATGCCTTTGGTACCCATGGTAACTTTTACAAGAGACTTACCTGCGGCCAGGGAGGTGCCTATTAGGGGTACAGAAGTCCAGTTTTGGGAAAGAACACAGGCCCTCGGATCCTTATTAGCAGGTTCCCAGGGCACATCAAGTCAAAGTGCATCAGAAATCAGGCAAAAAGTAGAGGGTTACTGAAACAGAAACCTACTTTCCTACACCTACCCAAAGAAAGATTCACTGGAAATAATTCTAACAGGGACTCTTTCGCCTTTGGTTTTATTTGCCCTTCTGGTTTCCTTCTCGAGTTAGTGTAGATATATATTTGGTTGTTCTTCCATTCTTCACTTGCACTGCTTGAGGTTTCAGGTCTTTGGCTCTCACGGGATTTAGTCTGGTAAACTGGTGAATGCCTGATCTTGTTCCCACCAATAGTGCCCTCAATCAGCATAAGCTACTCCACGTGCCTGTGAGTAACTCCTTTCTGCACCAACTAATATTCGGTAAAACTTGTGCATCTGATAGAGACTTCTAGCTGCAGATTCCTTATCATTGAATTTCCCAGACATTAGGCTGGATCGCAATACTTTTGCTTGTGCAATACCCTTTCCGCGCGACGTCGTTAGCATCGTGAGCATCGGTTATGATGTTGCGGTCACCTATATAGGCACAACTCAGGTTTGCGGGCTAAACCCTCTGGTGAGCCTTTGGGCCCCACATGCTTGGAAGGGGACCCTTTGGATTAAAATCTGTTGGCTCTGGCCACAATGCTGGTGGGACCTCAGGAATTTGATTCCAGATCTGGGATGGCGCCAGTGTGCTTACGCAACCTGCCCTGGAGTTGGACCTGAAGTTAGTGCCTTCAGTGCTGCCGGCGCCCTGATGCCCTCGTCGCTCGATGCCGATTCCGACGCCGGTAGAACCTAGTTGTTCCATGTTGTCACATGTTCATTTTAATGATGGTTCAGGCACAGGAGAGAACTACAGACCCTTTAGAACACCAGGATGGATCTGTAGAGCAGATGGACTGATATGAGGAACTTGGAGAAGGCAGTGGACTGGATACATCCCCAAATACTGGTATGCTCTCTCCTCCAACTGTGGCTACAGAGGAGAGGGCTTCTTATGCCATGATGGTAGGGTGGGCAGCTGAGGTTCTTGGACTAGAGTTGCCCTCTGTGCAGGTCAGACTGAAGTTCTTTAGCCTGGGGCTTCCACCTCTGAACCTGTATTGCTTTTTAACAATGCACTAACTGATGTCCTTCTAGGCATGTGGTCCAAGCCTAGCAAAGGGGCTTGTGTGAAGAGCAACCCAAAGTTCCTCAGCCAACACCCAACCCTTGAAAACGTAGTGGTGCAGGCTTCAACTTCCCAAGGCAAATTCCCTTCCACCCCCCCAGAATCTGGAATCACTTTGGAAGAAAATGTTTTCTTAGTCCAGCCTGGCATTGCGGTTGATGAAAACCACATACCTATTGGGCTGTTTTACCCACTCTCTCTGGGAGTCAGTGTCCAATATAGCTTTTGCCCTTTTCGTGGCAACGGAAGGGGTTTACAGCCTTACAAACCCTATTCCAGTCACCGTCCTGTGCAGACTTCCCAAGTTGTGCGAGGATGTGGATGCGGCTCATTCTAACCTCGGAATGGAAGCCAGATGTCGTCTACTACCCAGCCCTCAGAAGCTTCCAAACACTCTTAGTCTGACTCTGCTAGACCATGCTACTCCAGTTGGAGGGAGAATCTATCATCATCTCCTCCACTGGAGGTCCATAACAGCGGACAGATGGGTTTTGCAGGTCATTCAGGATGGCTATTGCAGGATACTCACTATATCTCAGGTCTTGTCTGCCCAACACCAAGAAGACTGGATGGTAGAGTTGGACCTGCAGGATGCTTATTTAGACATCCCCATCCAGCAGGACACAGACGTTATTTGCGGTTCACAGTACGCCACAAGTACTTTCTGTTTACCGTTCTCTCCTTCGGCTTTACTAGTGCCCCTCAAGTATTCACCAGGGTGATGGCGGTGGTTGAAGTTCAGCTGCACAGGTTTGGGGGTTTCAGTGTTCCCCTACCTTGACGACTGGCTGTTGAAGGCGTCTTTATCCCAAGCTATTGTCTTCCACCTTCTCTATAAACATCCCGAAGTCACACCTGACTCCTTCTCAGATGCTTCCTTTCATCGTAGCTGTTCTGGACACAGTGCAGTTTCGGGCCTATCCTCCCAAGCAGCGAGTTCAGGATATTCAAGTTATAATACCAATGTTTTGGCCTCATCCTGATTTTCAGTGAAACTGACTCCTGCATCCTGTTGGTAAAGCATTCCAGGTGGCGTATGCTGGCTCTGCAGTAGAACCTGATGTTTCAGTGGGCACAGCATCAGGGAAATCTCACATGGTCCAGATCTCTGGAGCAACTGTGAGAGATCTGCGGTGGTGGTTAACAAACCGGGATTGAATCCGACGCAGACCCCTCTTCCTTTCCTAACCAGATCACACAGTGGTGACAGATGCACCACTCCTGGGATGGGACGGCCATTTCGGAGAGGTGGAGATCAGGGGACACTGTTTTCCGGCAGAGTCGGGGCTCCACATCAGTTTATTGAAGCTGCGAGCAATTTGGTTGGCCCTAAATCCATTTCTTCCCTCTGTCAAAGGGAAGTTGGTGCTAGTGTTTTTGGACAACACCACCACCATATCGTACTGCAACAAACAAGGCAGGGTGGGGTCATGGACCCTTTGTCAATAGGCTCTGTATCTCTGGACATGGCTGGAACAGCAGGGCATAACCCTAGTGGTTCGACACCTGGCAGGTTCTCTGAATACCAGAGTGGACAAACTCAGCCGTCAATGCCTAGCAGGTGACGGATGGCATCTTCAGTCAGAGTGGTCGAAAGGTATCCTTCAGCAGTGGGAAGAGCATTGGTTAGATCTGTTACCCTCTGAAGAGAACGCGAAATGTCGGCAGTTTTGCACACTGGAGTTTCCAAGGTGGCTATCGCTTGGCAACACTTTTCATCATGAGTGGAGCTCAGGCCTATGTACGCCTTGTGGTGACCCAGAGTGTGCTGTGCTGCCGTACTTAGAAGCGGCGATGTAAGCTTTAGAGTTCGACTGCTCGCCGTCCTCATGTCTACTCATGCTGTAGACACACCTGGCGCATATAAACGCAGTCCAGTCTTGATTTTTTGGGGCTTGACATTACAGCTCTTTACATGAGCACCCGATTACATAACATGAACTCAGATTAATTTATGTAGGCATGGGTCTGATAACTGATTTGCCAATAATCACAGGATGTTGATTTAATGCCGTGAGTGAATGTTTTTGTTAATGTGTCTTTTCCACATCTTGAGGGAATGTGGTTGAGTTGTTAATTAAAGGATTGTTTTGGATGTTGAGAATACATTGTTGTGATAATTTGTCTAATAGACAATGAGATAGTCAAGACTGTTGAATTTGTTTAATGTCAGCTGTGCAGGGATCAGGCCCAGGTGTTATTCTATTTTGCATTAGGAAGTTAATCAACTGTGTGATGTTATCCTGAACATATAGTTTCCTGGCAAGATGGTAATTTTCAGTATTTCCGGGTATGTTGAAATTGCTTAAATAAATGTTATAAGGTCAGTGCCTAATTTAATGGTTTAGGAACGGGCTTTGGGCATAGGCAAGTTTCTGATGTTGAAATCCTCCTATTTTTATTATCTTCCTGATTTCTCTCCTGCATTTAGCTCATTGTTTTCCCAAGGTTTAAGCAGTCTTTCAGTTCTTTTTAGATCTCGGCTCTGTCTCGAAAGAGACATGTTGCATATATTTTGTGGGCTTCAGCCCACCCGTTGGCATCCCATTTGCTGGCCCCATCATCACTCTCCTATTCCTTCTCCCCATTTGTCCATGGCATGCATGCTTCATGCCTCTTCCTGTGTTTAGCCCTCCCCAAGAGCATGGACCAATTATTCATCCACGGTTCACATCTAATAACCCTTTGAGGAACATCTTTTTTCTTTGTTTAAGAGTACTGATCAGCGGCGCTTGCGTTTTCACTTGCTCCAAGCACCTTGGAAACAGGGCTATAAATCATGTTCTTATCTTGTAACATTTGCTGAGCATTTGAAGACCAAAATTAAATTTCAGCCACTGTCCTGGCAAGATGGTAATTTTCAGTCTTCCGGGTATGATGAAATTGCTTAAATAAATGTTATTGGCATATTGTGAGGGCATATTTAAGATGAATTATTCAAGATGCTCCGAGAAGATGGGTTGTGTCTCAAGGGCGGTATATGATGTGGAAACACTAGGTCATATTATGGTTTGGGTTGAAAGATAACAATAAGGGGTTGTATGAGGAGAAATTAAGATGAAGCTGATTCCATACAGACCTAAAGCTTTTGTGTATTACGGTTAAACCTCAATTGTTAATCAATCTGTATTTCTAGGTAATGGAGTCATTGTCTGGTGGTAGGATGTCTAGAGGTGAGTTGGATGTAGGAGCGAGCCATGTTTCTGTGATATGTTGTTATCTTGTATACTATATTCTGTGATGTATTGTCAACTGTTTCTAATATGTTATATGCTTGTGTTTATTGTGCTGTTTAATTGTATTGTTAACTTGTAATGTTGTTATGTTTTTGTATTTGTTTGAAGTTGTGTTGTTTGTTGCTGTGGTGCTGTATTATAGTTATACGATGGATGGCCAATATGGTAGAGTTTATGTTCAAGAGGAAAATCCTATCAGTTATTGTTCCTATTTTAATTGCATGTGGGGTGGTAGCGCACCATCTCCTCTCCATAACCGGCCTTAAGAGCTCAGCAGTATTATTTTAAGGATTTCTTTCTAAAGTGTATTCTCTGTGTTGTATACCTTCAGAGTAAGTGCTCATAATCGAAATGTTGGGTTTGTCCTCTGTTGATTGTTTGGGGTGACGGTGTATTTATCTAGCATAAACCCTTTTCATAGCACAATGGGCACGCTCTGGGTTTATAAATGCGAATGGTTAACTAAATACCTTTGAGTAAGTCAAGAGTGCAGAATCCTCGGATGTGAGGAAGTGAGGTACAGAGAAGAGAAAATGCAAAATAATTTACACAGCGGATAGTGGGCAGTCCAGAACCCAGACTTTAAACTACATAAAGAACAAATAGAAATACAATTCTTCACATTCACTTTTTTTAGGTTAAAATAAATGGGATGGCAAGGACAGTATGATGAAAAAGACTGATGGAGAGTGAGAGAGAAAGAGGCACCTTGAGAAATGCAAATCTTTGTGAACTTTGTGCCTTACCTGCTTGACCCTGTGCAGGTCTTGAGACTGCAGAAAGTTCTGGATCTCCTCCTGAAGTAGGTTCTCCTCCCCCTCCTTCTGGCTGACCTCCACCGTGCGCACGTGGCTGCTTGCTGCATGTGCTTGTTTGTATGTAAAGGCCAGTGTGGGTGGCACCACCACGCCGACATTGTCCAGGAGCAGGCGTGTCACAAGTTTGTTGTGCAGGAGCTGAGACAGTGATTCAGATCCACCTGAAGGACATTCCAGGTCATACGTAAGTGCCACCAGCCCTGGCAGGCACTCCTCATGGGAAGACCATGAGGTGGTATAAAAATAGGTGACGTGGCGTGGCGGATCAAAGTTGTCCAAGTAACTGCGTCCCCCAAGGTCAAATGTCACAGCTTTTTGTAGAAGGAGAGTGTTTTCACCTGGTTTCATCTTTGATGGAGTTTTGGAAAGCCAGCTGGGGGAGAGACACAGCAGGATACTACCTAGGAAAGGAAACAGAAGGAGAGAAGGGATAAATGGATGGGTGGGGAGAAGGTCAGGAGACAAATAAATATGGACTGGAGATGGGTGGGACGAAAAAATAGAGAGAGATAGGCAAATGGTGAATATGAGAGGCGGAAAAGGGAGAAGAATATGATATAGGGACAGGAGAGGAAAAGGTGTTGCCAATGGATAGGAGGTGGGGCTGTAATGAGGCGAGAATGTTTTGGGGAGATGGGGTAGGAGTGAATGAAGAAATCAAGCGAGAAAAGAGTATGGTCTGGAATGAATGTTGCAAGACGTGGGGAGATGGGACAGAGAAGGGAGGAATAAAGGATAGAAAGGAGAGGAAGAGATGCCGTCAGAAAAGGCAGATGGTGAGAGGATATAAAAGGCTGGAAGAGTAAGGATGGTAAAATCAAAGGGCAAAAAAGAAGAGATTAAAGAAGAGGGAAAGAGCAGTTATTAAGGAAAGATTAATTATTAAAAGATTGTTACAGCTTCAGGATGAGTGCATGTTCCCTTTTTAAACAGCTAGAACATTGTTCTCTGTCACTGCATTCTGCTTTTCTAGGTTAGCTCTGTAAAAGGTTGGAAAGGGGCCGTGAAATGTTTCCCTGTAGAGATGCCTGTAAATCATTTATTTCTCTTACTTCCGGTATTACCTTTATACCTTTCTGCTAACCCATTGAGAATATGGTGCGATAAGCAATGGTGTGGAGGTGTGTAAATCTACTGACAACTGAAGATGTTCTACCAGATAACAGCTGCAATGTATATCTTGTGCTTGCCTTAGCTCTGACTGTCCTCACCTTCCAAGCAGATGTTGATTTGAGGTAGTCAGTGGAAGAATTAATCTTTTAGACACTGTCCTTCGAGAATACTTTGAGTGTTATGTGAGGATTGTTGTGAGGTTTTATCTATTAAAGTACGGAGTTCAAAAGGAATCAAACTTCAACCAATCAGGAGTTGTGAACCAGCACCGCGTCCCTCCGTTGCCACCGTACTTCAGATTTCTTACCACACATCATGTGAATTGAGTATACTCGAGCTTTGCTCAGTTTTTCTGCTCTGAGCACGCTTTTTCTTCAATTTTAAGTCTATATGATGACTACGTGTAGCAAATCACCCTTCCTCATCTCTTGATGATTTTGTCTGACAGATGCTCCTAAAAAGGCCACTTCAGTTGTTGTGGTTCCTTTATAAAATTAATACTACAATCTCAAGATACCCTCAAAGATTGTATTTGCTGTCTTCATCCCAGACTCAAGAACAAGGAATTTAAGATCTGTTGCACCTTTTCTGCAAAGACTCCCAAGGACTGGGGAGGTAGATTACTTTTTTGATTACTAAAGATCAAAGCCAAGGAGGCACCATTGTCAGGAGAAGAATGAGAAGGTATGGCAAAAACCTCTTAAAAAGGCACACAAAAGGGATCATCCTGCAGAAAGTTCTCCTAAACATTCCACACAAGGGGATTTTCTGGTAAACCCAGCAGGAAAAGGCATAAGCCCACAGGGGTGACACCATCTAGATGTCATGGTTCTACTCCAGACCTCCTGGAATTTTCTAAAGGAAAAATAACTTTCTTCAGTCCTTCTAAGTCTGCAATCTGAACCTCCCACTCCATCTCTGAAGGTTCACTCTCTCAACTCGTCCAAATAAATATCTAAATGACCATAGACAGATCCTTTGTTGGCAACACCGTTGATGAAAACATCTTTGGTGCGACACACTGACAATAGCAGATTGAGTTTGGTCCCTAAACCCACAAAAAAGATGACAACACCATTGATGGGAGCACCTTCAATGGCAATCTCAGCATCAGTCTTAAATTCAGCACAATAATGAAGCCTCTGTTGACAACACCATTAACATTCTCATTAATGAGGCCACCCAAAGTCATATTAATATCTGAAAAGAGCATTCTTGTACCAGAACACACCCTCAACTCGCCCAGTAAAATCTCGAAATCACTGTGATTGAACACAGAATACTCGGATGATATATCAATTTTTCCTTGCTTACAGTACCACTCAACTTCACATCAAATATCAGGAGGACGATGATCAATATCTTGAGGAGGAATTCTCTTTTCCTGAGCAACCTGCATCCCAGCCTGGAATGTTTAAACCAAAGAGGTATAATCTTTGCAAGAACAATATAAATATGAGTCCTGTGAAGTGAGTTCCATTACCCAAAGGAGTATATGAATTCAAGTACCCAGAACGTTAGTTAAAGATCTAAGCGTAATGATTGCAGACTACCATAAAAGCTTCCCGGAGGAATCCACTCACCAAACTTCACCTAGATCTCAGCCTTCAACTCATCCATTTACACCTCGAACCCCAAAATAAATGCCTTCTCTGGGCAGACCTCTGCTCAGGAAACATTTCCAGATCCTGGGGATAATTCTAAAGTAAGGAAATCTCTATCAGAGTAGAATGAATATGTGGCACTATTAACTGCTCCATCTACTCTGCACCCAGCAAATTCGCCCCCTGATGACATCGGAGAATTTAATGCATTGCTTGGGAGAGCATCAAAGAGATTTTACCCTACCTCAAACTATGAAACCATCAGAATGGACTTGAATGAACCAGCTCAGAAGTTGGTTCAGTCTATCTCGAATATTGATTATATCTCGATGGAATGCCTAAAAAAATGGCAAGCCCATCAACTGTAGCTACCATTGTCCTTGTCTGGACAAGAAATACAACTCTCCTGAATCCTCATAGGCCACTCTAGGCTGGACTCTGTTTTGACACAAGCAGCACAAAGGAGGTAAAGGAGTCCTTCTACTCCATGTTGTACTCCATCTGACCGAGAGGGTAGAAGGTTAGATAATGTAAGAATATTTCTTTGGCAATGCCTGCTACCAGTGTCAGAACGTCCAATCCCTTGGCTATTCTGGGAAGATGCAACAGACTGGTGTGGCCTGAATTAAGTGCAATACTTGTATTCCTCCCAGAAGAGAAAGGAAATTAGGAGAAGTCTATTCTACAAGAATGTATGAAGCTGGATTTTTGTGTAGTGGTGCCAATGTAAGGTCACAACATGCAAAAAAGTCCAGAAGACCCTTATTGGTTTACAGGGCTTACTTTAATAATCCCAAGCAGTGACATAGCAAGAAGGGTGTTGGAGGTGGTCTGCTCTTGGCGGCATGAGTTTGTGGTTGGGGGCCTCACCCCACCCCCACTCTTACCAATGGCCACGCGGGGGGGAAAAGTAGGAAACTATCACCTGCATCCCCGCTACTACAGTCCCTGTGGGCCACAAAGGCTGGGACCGCCACAGGCAGCAAAAAGCCCAGCTATGTCACTGATCCCAAGTACTCTATTTCACAGTGCAGGGCAGGAACATCAGACGCACCACAGGAGGTGGAGCCAGCATTGTGGAAGGCAAGTACCGTCCAGGAGCACTCTGTTGACAGTCTTCCTTCTCTTCTTTCAGTGTGCAGGTCAGAGACATCAGACACACCACAGGGGGTGGAGCCTGCATTGTAGAGGGAAGGCCCAGCTTCATGTCCCAGGTGCAACTCCTCCCTCCCATCTGGATGCAGATCTCGCTATTCACCACTGGGTGGCCCCAGCCTGTCTCCTTGAATCCCCCAGCCCTGTCACTTCTCAAAACCAGACAATTACACAACCTAGCAGAGGCAGGGGCGGTGACGGGGCAGGGGCGGTGACGGGGCAGGAGAAGTGACGGGGCAGGAGAAGTGACAGGGCAGGAGAAGTGATGGGGCAGGAGAAGTGACGGGCAGGAGAAGTGATTAGGCATGAGCAGGAACAGTGAACGGGCAGGAGCAGATAACAGGCAGGAATAGTGAACCGGCAGGAGCAGTGACGGGGCAGGAGCAGTGAACGGGAAGGAGCAGTGACGGGGCAGGGGAAATGACAGGGAATGAGCGGTGATGGGGTAGGAGAAGTGACCAGGCAGGAGAAAGTGACAGGGCAAGTAAAGTGACTTGTACTTATGCTCCTTGCCTATTTATTTATATACTATTGCATGACATACACTGATGTGTCTACAAAGCATACCTGTTGTCCTGAATTTTTGTCCTGAATTTTTACCTCCTGTTCTGAATTTTTGTTGTGAATTTTGATCCCTTGTCCTGACCTTTACACTCACCATCCTGAATTTGCACCCATGCCAGTTGGCCACCTTACTCTGCAGTGCCCACGACTTTCTACCCCTTCCCTTCTATCTAGGGACCTGCAAAGCAACACTGAAAGGGCCATCAGACAACTGTGAATGAACTGGTGACACAACAGAGCAGAGCAGATTGTTGACAATGCCATATCGGCCCTTGATTAGCAGTGGATTCCAGAACAAGGAGTGTAAAATCCTATGTGTAGAGGATGCTGTGGTGCAAGGAGACACACAAACTAGTTTAATTTAACAAACTGACTACACTGAACGTGGTACCTGTGCACCCTAAACTGGAAACACAGTGATCCATGACGTTTATATCTAATAAGCAAACATATCTGCAGTATTGCATTGAAAAAGGTAAATATGCCGGACTAGCCGTTCCAGGCATCAGGCGTTTCCCAGGGCGACTGCAAGGGTAGGGCGCCAGTTTAGTTTGGGGGGCTGGTTTTGTACAAGTGCAGGAGTTTTAAAAACACTGCAAAGTTCTTTGTATATTCAGCAGGTTTCGGTCAAGAATACAAGTGCCAGGCCCTGGAAAACAAAATTGGAGAGGTGGGCACGGAAGTGACACTCCTGCGGCAGGATCTCTGAAACTTAGCCGAAAGAGTGACGGCCTCGGAGGCCAGAATAAAGGAAGCGGAAGATAATATACAGGACTTGAAGAAGGGCCTGGTGGACCTACAAGCCTCACACAAACAGCTTCTGTGGAAAGTGGACGATGCGGAAAACAGGGCGAGACGCAACAACTTCCGCTTTGTGGGTTTTAGGGAAGGACTTGAAGGAGTAAACATGGCGGAGTTCCTCCACTCCTGGCTTCTCCGCACATTCCCGGAAGACAAATTCTCCACGTGTTTCGTCATTGAGAGGGCACATAGAGCATTGCTGGCGAGACCTCCGGCTGGCACACGACTGCGGCCGGTCATTGCCCGTTTCTTGAATTTTTTGGATCGGGACATGATCCTTTGGGAGGCTAGGAAGCTTGGGGACATCCGGTATGAAAATGCCCACATAATGATTTTTCCGGATTACAGCCAGGAGGTACAGAAGCAGCGGCGCTCCTTTGACTCGGTTAAGGCTAAGCTGAGAGGTCTCCGAATACAATATATGCTGTTATTACCTGCAAAACTGAAGGTGATGTACAAGGAGAAAACCTATTTCTTTCAGTCTCCCGATGAGGAGTGGCAGTGGCTGGAGGAGCGCCCTCATCTGGTGCGGCAGCAGACGGGGGAGAGGAGGCCACCGGAGACGGATCGCTCTGGGGGGATCTACGAGGATCACCGAAGACACAGAGACTGAGGCAGAGACGCAGCAGCCTAGATGTGGCGGCAACCCCATACACCATATCCGGAACATCACGGAGGAGACGGCGGAGCGCGGTCTCCCTTGACTCGATTCACCTGACGGGTTCCCGTTTTAGCTGCCTGGCAGAGAAGACACAGTCGGAGGGGGAGGACGAGCCTGGTGGTACCTTATCCAAGGGAGAAGAACTGTTGGGGCGCTCGTTGCACCCCTTGGTGGCAGCCATAAAGGACATGGAGCAGGAAAATACGCAGGAAACTGAGGCCTCACAGGGGGACCCTCAGGACTCCAATTCGTGAAGATGGGACACTAACGGTCAGCCGAGTGTGGACTATGTGGCCAGGAACACCCAAGTTAAACACCCCCCTTCTATTTGTTTATCTTGACTGTGTTGGATTGATTTCCTTTTTTATTTTTTCCTTTTCTACATGCCTGTGATTATGCCTTTGAACGATTCTCTGTTAGAGGTGTAGAGCGGGCTCGTTACTAGTTGGAGTTGAGGTGGGGTGGGCTACAGACCTCCTTCACCTGGAAAGCTATATCACTGTCTCTAGGATGGCAATGGGTCTGAAGGTAGAGAGAGGTGGGGAGGGAGAGGGGGGGTCCCGGGGTGAATCTGAAGGGGTGTTGGGGAGGAGTGGGAGGAACTGTTGGGTTATAGGGTGGGTGGGGTCTATGGTTATTGTTATCTTTTTTAAGCATGTCGCAGACAGAATTGTTCGATACACCTGGGGCCTGCCGGTGCATGTTCTGACCAAGCTCGATGTCCCATGAAGTGGAGGAGGGCCTCGGGATAGAGGCACAGGACACTGAGACAGTCAAAATCCTTACATGGAATGTGAATGGCTTGGGCACAAAGATAAAGCGGGGATTGGTTATGGCCTTTGTTAAGAGAAAGGCCCCAGACATTGCCCTACTCCAGAAGACACCCTTACAGGGTACACGGTGTGGATTCTTGGCCAGAGGAACGTATAGGGTACTGGCACATGCGGGGTATACATCGGGCTCAAGAGGGGTAGCCATTCTGGTTAGGAAGTCTCCCCCCGTTCACAGTGGCCAAAACAACGACTGATCCACAAGATACATATGTTGGGGTGGGAAACATCACTTACAACGCATTTATTACAACGCACTACCATTACAACGCAACCATTACAACGCAAACCATTACAACGCATTGCGCTGGGGGGCGCTCTAGGATAGGGAATATATTTAATTTACTATCCAACACCTTCCCTACTATCCACGGGGACTGGAGTTGGAATAGTAAATTTAATAATTCACTATCCAGCGCTTAAAAGCACTATGCGTTGTAATGGTATGCGATGTAAAAACCGCGTTGTAATAGCCTGCGTTGTAACGTCACCAATCCGTTGGGGTAACAGGGACATGAAGCCAGTCATTTATCGGCGCCAGATGTTCCGCCCAATAATATGCCTCAATGTTAGGTAGGGAAATCCCCCCATCATATTGGTTCCTCTGTAGAGTCTCCAGGGCTATCCTAGATTGTTTCCCCAACCAAAGCAACGTCCGAAGCCCCTTATTTATCTCTTTAAAAACCTGTCGGGGAAGGGGGAAATACTCATTTTGCAATACATAAAAGAACCGTGCTAGAGGCAAGCTGGGTCAGCTTACAAATGGTCAAGGAGAGTGGGAGGAGTCGCAAGAAAATGTGAGGATTCAGGGAGGCACCTAGTGCGTCATTAAGGTGCGCAGGCGACCCCTCCTCCAGAAAGAGATAAAAACACCGGACACGACCGAGCTGACCTTGTGAACCAACTTGAACTGTGACAAAGTACCACAGATCAATAAGGAAACCGAAAACAGCAACTATAAAACTATAAACTATAAACTATAAAACCTCCACTGGCTCCCCATCAATAAAAGGATTACTTTCCGTCTTCTAACCCACGCACACAAAGCACTTTACGAAATTGGACCCGAATGCCTCAACACACGACTGTCCTTCTACACCCCCTCCCGCCAGCTACGATCCTCAAACCAAGCCCTTGCCACTGTACCTCGCATCAACAAAATCACCATGGGAGGGAGATCCTTCTCCTACCTGGCAGCTAAAACCTGGAACTCACTTCCCACTCACCTTCGCCTTACTCAGAACCACCTAGCATTCAGAAAGCAACTTAAAACATGGATATTCGAGAAGTAATTCCCCTCCCTTCTGCAAGCGCCTTGAGACCCTCTGGGTATGTAGCGCGCTATATAAATGACTTGACTTGACTTGACTTGACATAAATGAATGTGAAGTAATGAGGCAACTGCCTCGGTATCTAAAACACACAACTGTCAGAAGCCATCTGACAGACAAAGAGACCCAGACCGAGATGCCCTCTTTGTCCTCTTGCCTCGATGCCCAGCGGGTGCAGCCGTAAACGAGTTGAGCAGCTGGTTTACCCGGGTGAAGGGCCTCACAGCGTAGTCGTTAGACATTTCGAGTGCTGCAAAGGAAAACAAAAAAGTACAGAACTGATTGCCGAACTGTAAGGGCAAAATATCAGTCTGGGCTTTGGGGTGCACTTTAAATGAAGTATGCGCTATATAAATGTAATGTCAAAAAGTGATTTTATTTCAAATCGATGCTGTTCTGATAGCCTTCATCTATTTTATGTTATTTAACTTTAATGTATGTGATTGCAAGCATTTTGGGACGAAGGCACGACAAAGCGCTTTACTTCAGGGGCATTTCAGACTCGAGGCGCTTTATATAGTATGGAGTGTGGGGTTATATTGAGATGGAGTTGCAAAAACTAAGATGTGATGAGGAAAGGGCTGCGGTACGTCTTCTTGGGACGGGATTTGTTAGATGACTTGCATCCCATATATTTACACATATACTGGAAGACGTTTCACACGCCTTCATTTTCTCCTCGCGCCTGCTGTATGCTCTGAGGGGCCTCTCAGACAATCTGAAGTGAACTTAACACGGCCTGATGTTTGTTCAATAGCTGAAGGAGCGTTAAGGCCAGTGTTGTTCATATAAACTAGTTAACAGAATAACAGCGCCAGGGCTACAGGTATTCGCTAGACAGGGGCTCACACTGTTGCATTTTGTGAGATCCGCTCGGGTATAGCGCAGTTCACTTTTGTGAAGGGTCACACGTTGTATCACAATCAGCGCTGTGCTTTCCTGGTAACTTTAGATCCAGTTCTGCGCGGCGAGAAGGAAATACATGGGTGTGGAAGTGTGCACAGTGTGAGAGAAGTTAAATGATTTGCCGACAATAACCCCCGCACTCCCCCATACCGTGGGAAGTATCTACCCCGAGACCAATACCCCTGTTATCCCAATACACTTAGCCAACAAGGTCGTAGTTGTTGTGGTGGTTGTTGGCCGCAGTTTTATTGGGATCATAAATCATATCTGGGTCATATACATGTCAACACAATATCCCATAAATTATATCTGGGTCATAAACATGTCATACAACATATCTGGGTCATAAATCATACATGCCATAGCCATAGTCATAAATCATATCTGGGTCATAAATCATACATGTCATCATCATTGTCATAAATCATATCTGGGTCATAAATCATACATGTCATCATCATTGTCATAAATCATATCTGGGTCATAAACATGTCAATCATCATATTGTGCAGATCATATCGTGGTACATCCAGTTCGTAGATGGCTCGCCTACCAACCAGTTCTTTTGTTGGTCCTTGGTAGTCCTCATTGACGTGTTACCTCTGGGACCACCATTTGGCTGGTCACCCACGCCCTTTGCGTGTAGGGAGGGGTAGCTTCTCCAAGGAGTTAGGCCCAACTCGCTACCTTTTTTGCGCCCTGCCGTCCGGCCGGGTCTGGGCCGCGAGCGCCGTCTCCGTTCGCTACTCCCCTCCTTGGCCCGGCCACCTCACCCTGCCGTGCGGCATCCCAAAATGAGTGGCCTACTTCTACACACCGCCCTGTTGGTGTGTCTCCTTAGCCATCCGTTGTAACAATTTCCGTCACGGCGCAGGGAGGCGCACGTCTTCCTGCGGCTCCCCCCAGCTCCCGTGATTAATGTGGCTTTTATGCGCAATTGCGTCACCGGACGGCACCTCACTGACTCTCATCCTTCCTTCCGCCAGCTACACTCGGTCGTGGCCGAATGGTTCTAGGCGACCAGGGCAAACCCAAGGTGAAAACCGCCATACATATTCTGAGACGGCCTTGTGTACTGTGCTTTTTCCTTTATTTGTGAGGCCGGCCCCCTTACCCACGCCGGGGTGGGTGCAGGATGTGCGCTCGGGGCCACTCGCACCCAGCGCAACAGTCATTCCCTTTGGCCCGGGAGACTAAGTGATTTGCCCAGAATCACAGGATGATTGAGCCTCCTTGTCGAGGCTGGACTGTGGTTTATGGTATGCTCAACCTGTTCACTGTCTGGACTCCTTCCTGTGGCCGCGCCATGTCGTATGCATTTCTATTTTTTTTTTTGTTGTTGTTGCACGATTGCCCTATGCTCTCATGTACTCACCGTCTGCCTTTTGTAATTTGCCCACTTGTAACTATCCCCTTCGCTGTTGCCGGTCGACCTAAAACATTCGCTTCATGGTGGGCCGGGCGTGACGGGTTATCGGATAGTCGTGATCCGCCCTCTGCACGGATGTCTGCCCCTGGGGCAAAGTAACTGCCCAGGTGGGGATGGGCACCCTGGTGCTGGCAAGCTTCTGTGCCTGGATCTAGTGGCCACGCGTATTCCTGTGGCCATTGCTGTGATTTGAGTTTGGCTCCACAGTCGCCCTTTCAAGTCCGAGTAGTGTTGAAATTGCTGAGAATCGGTTACAACTGTATTTGACTGGATTCAGTTGTGTGTACATACATAGATAAATATATTTGTACATCTATACAGATGTCGAAATAAACTATTTAACCTCTGCATTGTACTAATAAATGTATGCATTTAAGTTTTTTGGCACGCTGATACAAATAATATGATTGAAGCACATGTATCTTCACTAGCGTGAGCACCACTGGATTAGAGTTCCAGCTTCAGCTCAGGGTCTTGCCAGTGGTGTCATTAACTTTTTCGTGTTAACCGTGTCTTATGGGTGCATTTGATGAGGTCCACTTATTTCTGGTTTAGTCAAATAGGAAGGTTCAGTGATATAAAATATCACACCCAAACATGCACTGACGAATGATGAGGTTTACTCTCAGTAAAGCTCACGCCGCCTTCCATTCTTCAGAGGCGGATGCCATAGTACCTTTAAATTACGCCAGAACACTTTTATTGACAATGATTAGAAATGACAGGAGTGTGGCGTCAAGCATTATATAAAAACAAGTTACTTTACTGTGCCATAGTTGGTTTGAATAAAAACTGAATGTAACTGGTCAACTGGAATTTCTACCAGGAGACAACTTCAATTTCTTTAACAGGCTGGCGCCGTGACCCGCGCAAGTAGGGCATCATACTACGAGGGCCTTCAACTGACGGAAAATCTTAGTTAACCCAGGTCATACCTGCTGCCGTACACAAGCCTCGGATGTCCAAAAAACCGGCGATGCACATCGCTCTCTTGCTTTTTAAACGTTTAACGCATTTAAGGACAAAGACAGCATTGACTGGTCTAAAACCAATTAAATTGGACGGCGTTCCTAAACATGACACGATGGAGCGCTTGTGGCGACGCACAAAAGTGTGCTATCATCCTGGTGTTCTCCGCCATGGCACTGGGTCGGCGGGGGTCAGTTGCGGTGTCCGTGGTGTTCGAATTTCGCTCTCCTTGCCCATTGTTCGCCCTCTTGGCGCCACTGGGCATTCTCCTTCATTTGGCGGGAGGCTGTGAATCGCGGATTTCCCCTTTGGCTTCTGGGCGCTTCAAATGTTATGGCGCCTGCCCCCGCGCCTCACCCTCCTTCGAGGGGTGCGGCGGCCTTAGCAAACACTCCTAAATGTAACTGCTTTGCAACCTTGCTACCTTATCACCCTTCAAATCGTGTTTAGCCTCTGCATGCTTACCGGCTTAACATTGTTGTCTTCGATGACTTTTTTGTTCTCTTAAAAGGTTTTTAATGCCTCTTACCACATCTATATCGTGATGGCGGTTCTTTGATCGAGCTCTACCTCGGCATTGAGCTTCCTCTGTGTGGTATACGCAATAACAGTATCATTTTTTGGGGGGGATTCCACATCAGTGGCTCTTTTCTGCACCGATCATTTCTAAAGGGAAGCTCTATCTGCCCCCTTTGCTTCACATCTTTCGGCTTTTCCTGTGACCCCACTCATTGTAGTTGTTCATGTTACATGACGGGATTACAAGCCTGCCACGCATGCGCATCGTCGGTTCAGCTTATATGATTGCTGTTTACGACCTGTATTAAAACAACGCTACCCGGGGCACTTTCCCTCATTGCCTGAGCTGCTCGCGACCAGTCTTCCACACAACGCTACCATGGGCACTTTCTTAAGTACATGCGCCGGTCTCCCCCCGTGCTCTCCGGGGTACTTTCTTCATTACCTGTGCTGATCGCAGCCAGTTTTGCACAACTCCGACCGGGGGCACTCTCTACATTACCTGTGCCGGTCACCCCAGCATTACCCGGGGCACTTCCATCCTTGCCTGACCTGGTCGCAATAAGTTGTTTGCACAAATCTACCCGGGGCACTTTCACTCATGCTCAATTCACCCAGGGGCGGTGCTCTTTACAAGAGCCGACCGAACCGGACGCATTTTCCAAAGCATATTGTGCGTCCCAAAGCGACTTGAATACGAGCTGACTCCCTCCACGGGCTTCTATTTCAATAGTGGCCTTTGTCAAGCTGCCTATGCGGAGCGTGCTGCCGCTCAACGAGAGTCATTGTTTTTAACTATATGCCTCTCATTTGGCCGATCTGTGTGATCCTGGGCACATTGCTATCTCCAAGCGTGCAAGCTGCCGTATCTGCCAGGCCGCACTCAGGCCTAGTGTTACGCTGCTAAATGCTATCTACATTACCAGGTGCTGACTGCAAAGCACACAATGAACATTCCTCGCTTATGAGAGGAATTTGTACGGAAGTTCCCCTTCTAAAGAATCATCTGTTATCAGAACAATTTGCCCCTTTGTGGGCTCCACCGCCCAGCACTTTACACTTCGAAATCTGCATTTATGTCCGCGACTTATTCATGCCTTTGCTGCGGCTAGCGCTTAACCCCCCCTCACCACTTTAACTCGCCACCACCGCTACACCGCTCCGCCTGGTTCTTTGCCGAAGCTGAGAGCCTCTTCCATCACTGTCCGGGGTGGGGGGGGGGCTGAGGGTGCACTTCATCGCCGTCTTTTTTGCCGGATCGTCGCTGGCGCTACGAGCCTCTTGCTTCTCTTACGCTGCGCGCCTCTTGGCCGTGCCGGTCCCGTCGGCCTTGTCCTTCGATTCCCGGACTAGGCTCTCTGGTCAGGGGTCACTCCATACCTCCTCCGTCGATGGTCATCGGGCGCTCCCCCGAACCGCGTGCTTCGCCATCTCTGCCACCGGCTGGGCCTCGCTGCGGCACTCCTCTCCTGCCGCCCTTGTGGAGCTTGGGGAGATCTCCTACCACCTTCCATACGGTGCCATGAGTCCTCCGGCTGAAAGCTTCGACAAGCCGCCCCATGTATCCCCGTTCTAGGGGTGGGGGGCATGTTTTCTCGTGTACACAACGTCCAAAAATTCAGGTGCGCCGCTTCCCCCGCTCCACGAAAATTAGGAGCTATCTGGGGGGAGCGGTGGCTTATATCCCCCCCTTCTGCTCGTCCACTCCGTGCAGCTGCCCCCCCATTGGGGGTTTGTACCATGCTGTCCCCCCTATTGGCTGGGGGTTCCTTGGTGACCTAGTCTAGGACACCCCCCGCGCCGCACGGCCACCAGCTGCTGCGTGCACCTCCCGCCTGCCTGCCTCGTTGCTCCAGCTACCGCCGTCTGACCACGCCCCCTACCACCGAGCGGCGTGGTCTGTGCTCCTGTGCCCCGCTGTCCTGCCGTGTGCCCCTCTGCATTATTGTGTACTGTTGTTAAATTGATTATAACCTGTAATAGTCTTTTTGTCGCTGTTTGCCTGCATTCTCGCTCCCCCGTGTAATCCCTGCCCGCTCCCCGCTTCCCGCCACCGCCGCTGACCACGCCCCCTTTTCTTTGTGTACCCTCCCCGCTCCCGCCTCCAGCTGCTCCGCCCTCCCTCGCACTTGGCCATATATGGCGACCGTGCGACGCAGGTGAGTGTGACCTAGTCTAGGACACCCCCCGCGCCGCACGGCCACCAGCTGCTGCGTGCACCTCCCGCCTGCCTGCCTCGTTGCTCCAGCTACCGCCGTCTGACCACGCCCCCTACCGCCGAGCGGCGTGGTCTGTGCTCCTGTGCCCGCTGTCCTGCCGTGTGCCCCTCTGCATTATTGTGTACTGTTGTTAAATTGTTTATAACCTGTAATAGTCTTTTTGTCCCTGTTTGCCTGCATTCTCACTCCCCCGTGTAATCCCTGCCCGCTCCCCGCTTCCCGCCACCGCCGCTGACCCCGCCCCCTTTTCTTTGTGTACCCTCCCCGCTCCCGCCTCCCAGCTGCTCCGCCCTCCCTCGCACTTCGCCATATATGGCGACCGTGCGAACGTGCAGCGGTCACGCGCAGCGGTCACGTGCAGCGGGCGCGCCGATTGTGCGCCGAAGGCGCGCCAAAGGTAAGCCCGTCTGCGCCCGTCCGCGCCTGGACCGCGCCCAGTGCCTGACGTACACCGCCGCCACCCTCAACGCACTCAACACCGGCCGAATCCCAGGATGCTACCGAGCCACCCCGCGACGCACCCACGGACCCTTCAGCTGCCACGCCTGCAAGTTCACCTGCATCCGGACCTGCCCTGCACCAGCACCCACCAAGCCGAACACCAGCAGCAACCACCTCAAGTGCATCCTGCTCAACACCCGCTCCGTCCACAGACACGCCATCGAAATCTGGAACCTCCTCGACACCACAGCCCCTGACGTTGCCTTCCTCACGGTGACCTGGATGAACGCCTCTTCCGCGCCCGACATCGCCATCGCCATCCCAGAGGGCTACAAGATCACCCGGAGGGACCGCACCGCCAACCAGATGGGAGGAGGCATCGCCGTCATCCACAGGGACACCATCCGCATCACGACCAACACCGACGACACCCTAACCACCGCCGAACACCTGCACTTCCAGATCCACACCGACCCGAAGACCACCCTCAGAGGCACCCTGATCTACCGACCCCCGGGACCACGCACACAATTCAGCGAGGACATCGCCGACTTCGTCAGCCCGCATGCCCTCCCCTCCGCTGACTACATCCTCCTGGGGGACCTCAACTTCCACCTGGAGAACAACATCGACCGCAACACCATCACCCTGCTCGACAACCTCGCCAACCTCGGACTCAAGCAGCTGGTGTCCACCCCCACCCACCTCGCCGGACACACACTCGACGCCGTCTTCTCATCCAGCAAAGACATCGCCTTCAGCCACGCCACAGGACTCCACTGGACGGACCACAGCTGCGTCCACTTCACCTTCAAAAGAATGACGATCCACCACCACCAGCAACAGGTTGCCCGAAGAAGCTGGAACAAGATCACAGCCGACCAGCTCGCCGCTTCCCTGAGCCAGCACCCTCCTGCCAGCTCAGCGAACCCCAGCCAGGCCGCCGACAACCTCACGAAGTGGATCAGCAACTGCGCGGACGAACTCGCCCCTCTGAGGACCCCGCCCAGCAGACCCGGCAGCAAGAAAGCCCCATGGTTCACCGACGAACTCAAGAGCTCCAAGAAGAACTGCCGAGCCCTCGAGAAAGTCTGGAGAAGGGAACCAACACCGGGCAACATGACCACCCTCAAGCTTGCCACCCGGAAGCACCACCAACTGATCCGCGCCGCCAAGAAAACTGCATTCAAGGACCGGCTGGACAACAACGCACACAACTGCAAGGAACTCTTCAACATCGTGAAAGAGCTCTCCAACCCCAACGCCGGAAACAACGACATCACCCCATCGCAAGACCTCTGCAACTCCCTCGCCTCCTACTTCCACAACAAGATCGCGGACATACACAACAGCTTCAGCATTCAACCGACGCACGCCACGACCGCAGCAACGCCACCCACCACCACCCTCCGCGCCTGGACTCCGATCAGCACCGAAGACACCGTCCGCATGATGAACTCCATCCACTCCGGATCTCCGACCGACCCCTGCCCTCACCACGTCTTCAACAAGGCCGACGCTGTCATCGCACCCCACCTGCGGGACATTATCAACACCTCCTTCGACACCGCCACCTTCCCTGAGAGCTGGAAGCACGCCGAACTCAGCGCTCTACTCAAGAAACCTACAGTGGACCCCACCGAACTCAAGAATTACCGCCCCATCTCGCTCCTCCCGTTTCCAGCCAAAGTCATCGAGAAGACCGTCAACAAGCAGCTGGCCGCCTTCCTCGAGAGGAATGGATCCCTCGACCCCTCACAGTCTGGCTTCCGAGCCAACCACAGCACCGAGACCGCCCTCATCGCTGCCACCGACGACATCCGAGCCCTGATGGACAATGGAGAAACAGCGGCCCTCATCCTCCTAGACCTCTCCGCGGCATTCGACGCTGTCTGCCACCGCACCCTAGTGCAGCGCCTCAGCAACGTCGGAATCCAGGAGAAGGCACTGGAATGGATCATCTCCTTCCTCGACGGAAGAACACAGAGAGTCCGCCTACCACCGTACAAGTCAGAGGCCACCAAAGTCATCTGCGGCGTCCCTCAAGGATCCTCGCAGAGCCCCACCCTCTTCAACGTCTACATGAGCCCAGCTGATCCTCTCCCTGACCAACGACCCCGCCGCCGCCAGAGCCAACCTGCACGAAGAGATGAAAGATGTAGCCGAGTGAATGACGACCAGCCGCCTGAAACTGAACTCAGACAAGACGGAGGTCCTCATCCTGGGCTCCTCGCCCTCCGCCTGGGACGACTCCTGGTGGCCCCCCGCCCTGGGCACCGCACCCAAACCGACGGACCACGCATGCAACCTGGGCTTCATCCTGGACTCCTCCCTCTCCATGACCAGACAAGTCAACGCCGTCTCCTCTTCGTGCTTCAACATCCTGCGCATGCTACGGAAGATCTTCTGGTGGATCCCCACCGAGACCAGGAAGACTGTCACCCAGGCCCTCGTCACCAGCCGACTGGACTACGGCAACGCCCTCTACGCCGGAACCACCGCCAAGCTCCAGAAGAGACTCCAGCGGATCCAGAACGCCTCAGCCAGACTCATCCTCGACATCCCACGAAACAGCCACATCTCCGGACATCTGAGAGACCTGCATTGGCTCCCCGTCAACAAAAGAATCACCTTCCGTCTCCTCACCCACGCACACAAAGCCCTACACGATCAAGGCCCGAGCTACCTCAACAACCGAATCAACTTCTACGCTCCCAAACGCCACCTCCGATCAGCCAGCCACGCCCTCGCCGCCGTCCCCCGCATCCGAAGAGCGACAACAGGAGGAAGGTCCTTCTCCTACCTGGCCGCCAAGACCTGGAACTCCCTCCCGACCGACCTGCGCCTGACCCAAGACCACCTCTCCTTCAGGAAGAAGCTCAAGACCTGGCTGTTCGAGCAGTAACGGCACCCCCCCCCCCCAAGCGCCTTGAGACCCTACGGGTAAGTAGTGCGCTCTATAAATGTCTTTGATTGATTGATTGATTGGTGCCAACAGGCCTTTATTCAATGGCTCCAATCGGCATTACCCCTTTATTTTTTTATTATATTTTATGTTATGTTATGCAGCAGTCCGTATTGGTTCGAAACCAGCGGCCGACTCGTCAAACAAGAGATGTTCCAAAAACGTCCGTAGTCCCCTTCCCGTCTTGACCGGCTCTATACGAACTGGTAATAAAGGGGTAATGCCGATTGGAGCCACTGAATAAAGGGCTAAGCACTATCCTTGACTCGCCGTAATCCTTGCAGGAATTGACTCCTTTGGATGCTTCATTATATAACACGCATCCGCATCTTTCAATCAACCAATGGATGCTAGTCCCACGAAATTTGTGTCCCCTGACCAACTGTAACAGAATAACGTCCTATTTATTGAACCGAACGATACACTTGATGTTTTCGAACCAGTGATCCTGAGACCATATACGACCTGGTCATCTTGTTGCAACCTTGCTTCTTCAATAATACATCGTCGCGCTCAAGGAGCTTCTACTATTTACTTTGCCCTGAAGAAGTCCCCGCAGGGACGAAACGCGTCGGCTGTGTCCTTTAACATTTGGAGTGAATAAAGAAAAATCTTTTTTTGAGAAAAAATTTTCTTGTTTGTTTCATATACAAAAAAACTTTTTTGAATATATCTTGTGTGCAAACTAGAAGACCTTAGTTTACACATGTCTTTGTTGTGGTGCACCTTTGCTTAAAATTACGTTTTGTATCTCAAGTTCTATATAGAACTGCCAGTGTGATGGTGGGTGGTTGTCAGTGTGCACACTACTCCCTTTGTGGTATTTAGAGGGAAAATATTAATTCGGCTATTGTGGTCAGGTGCTCCGTTAAGAAAGGTTCCACCATCCAACTTGCTTCAACATTTTAACAGTAGATTAGGAGCATGAGTCCTCCCCCATCGCCTCCTGGGTCTTAATAAGAATGAAAACTACACCACCTCTTCCCACCACTTTGTGCACGATCCTGAGTCACCCCAGTTATCCCTTGTTTACCACCTTAGTTTAGGGTATACACATCTACATGCATATATCGAGTGTTGCATTAGACGCTTGCAAGATGGGTGACAAGGGTGTCCTATGCTATACGTATCGCTGAAATAAGCGGGATGCCAACATTAATATCGTAAAGAAAATTAATGAGGAAAAGAAAAAAACTCGAAGCCACATATTGCACTGTTCATCTACGGCACCTGGTAGCAGTAGTGGCGCTCTAAATACTTAAACACCAACTGCTGCATTCTTCTTAAATACCTGGCCCACTCCAGGACTGGGGGCTGCCAGGCACCGCACAGAACCGAGGGAAGTTAGCTTGTTTATTAAGGCCAACGCACATGCAGCCTGCAGAGTGGAACTTTATTCCACAAGTCTCCAGGCGTTAACCGAAACTCCGGAGCAGAATGACGACTCACACCAAATACAGCGCAGGAAGCAAGCAGTTACCTCGAGTCTGCGCAGTGTGTTCAAAAGTCATGATTAGAAAACTGCGCAGACTCTATTTCTCTGCTTCCTGCCTGCAGCCTCTACCCCACCCTTTCTCAACAGGTCACAGGGTGGGGTGTGGTCCCACCCTGTGAACAGTTTGGGGAAGGGGTGGGATGACAATGCCTCCACTCCCTGATTGATGTGAAGCCCCAGCACCTCAGCGCTTCAGTCTGAAACGCCCAGGGTTAACTTTATTCTCAGGCCATCAGTGGGTGGAGACTGGGCCTTGAGGCTATTGTCTCTGCCGAGCTGATGACCTCACACGCCTCAGTTCACTTTATTATCATGCACAACCCTTGATAGTCGCTAGTGTGTGGCATGCAGATAATTCATTAGTCTAGTTATCTTAACTTTCGCAGAATACGGAGTTATAGCTTGTATACTTTTCATGTATATTGTCAGTCGAGTTTTTATGGCATTGCAGGTTTGGGTTTGTCTTTCAAAGTTTCAAGGTATTGTCAATTCTATTTCAGACCCTTCATAGTTGTTCTTTGTTCTTCAGCCATAGGCAGTTCCTGAGACAAAAGGGTCACTCCATGGCATTGTTCTGATTGCTGCCTCAGTTAAATAATCTGCTTTTGATAGTATTGTTAGAAATGGCATAGCTTGTATGTTAAGAGTGTTTCCCACTTTCTCATTAGCACTTAAAAAAAGACAATATAGAGGAATATCATTTAAATGTTGAAGGTTTGAAATCAAAATATACTAGATTTCTGGGTGGTAGGTGGTGGGCCGGGCCGCCGGGGGGCCCGTCCATCTACTTTGCAGGGGGGCCCCCTCAAGTTTCGTTACACCATTGGTCTGAACCACAAATTACTTTGTGTGGTCAGGGGCCAGTAACACTGGTGCTAAACACTTCCTTCAGAGTATCAAAGGTCCTCTGACACTCTGGGGTCCACCTAACTTTCTTCGGCCGCTTTTTTGAAGTGAGTTCCGTCCGAGGAGCCACAATGCTCCCATATTTCTGAACAAATCTTCTAAAATACCCTGTCAGACTGAGGAAGACACTGACTTGTGTCTGGGTAGTAGGAGTGGAGATATGAATTTAATAATAAGTAAAGCCAAACAACAGTTTGCCTGCATGATTTATGTCTATCGTACTGTGTAAACCAGCATTAGCAGTTGGAATTTAACACAATCTGCCAACAATCTACAGATTTACTTTGTCCTGAAGAAAGCCTGCTGACCCTGAGTGGCACTTGTAAAAGACTGACACATGTTGACCTTACTGAGCTATGGATGTTGAGTCATTGCACTCCTAGAACATCACACTGTTTTTATTCCAGCTAACAGACCTTATTAATAATCAAGAATTAGACCCTGAAGGCTTTTTTAACTTTCACTTAAGTTTTAGTAAGAGCCACGCTTACACAATGTGTTGAGCCTATTCACTCACACTAGGTGCAATAGGTAGGGATCCCATGATGAAGCATGCCACTGGTGGTACTAGTAATATATCCATGTGATGCAAGGGTCGCACTGATTCACCTGGGTGCAGATCCCTTTCCACTTTGATATATATTGATACTAGTTAATTTGACCTCTTAAAATGTTAGTTCATCAGTTGTGAGGCTTTGCCTCTTTTTTGTAGTGATTACAATGTTTAAAGGAGGGTTGCTGCAATTTAGCTTCTCACTCCTTGTTTTTCTACATGCAAAATTGCTAGCCGTATTGCTGAAGGAGGTAAGAACACCTTTAGCCGAGCAGGCATTGTTCCTGGCCGCTGAGAGCAGGGGTTCTCCCTCGCATGGGGCCAGAAATCCATCTTTGGTGACAGGCTAGAATATACCAGTCTGCCAAAACACTTAGAGACTGGTATGGCTCCCACTGAGTGCAGGTCCCAATAAACTGATATGTCATCAGATCAGATTGAAAAAAACTAGGTGTTTGATACCAAACATCCTTATTCCCTGTGAAGCCATTATAAAGCTGTTTATTTCTTTTTTAAAATTTTTTTTTTATCATTTTAGCAACTGAAAAACATTGTACAGCTGTGAAGTGTGCATACATTCCCTTCCCATATAATACAGTAATTAATCAATTGGTCGCAGTTACATAAATCAGGTATGAATATCGTCAGCAATGGAAACATCACTTGAGGTTGAATCAGTACATCCATGACATCTTTCATATTTAGTGCTAACATCACCACTCTCAGCTTGGGGCAGCAGTACTGTTAACCAAGACCCAACAGTAGTATCAGGCTGAATATCCTGAGAAGGGTAATGCCGTGTAGATGGAACGCTTTATACAATTATTGTGTGCTTAGTCATCATCTGATTGTGCCAGCATATATGCGGTATGAGGACCCCATTTATCCCTTGGTCGAGACGCTGGCGGCAACCCCTCAGAGTAGCAAGTGAGCTGGTCACGGCAATATGCCAGATCCTGTAGCCATTGTTTCAGCTTGGGTGCCTGTCTTCCACCCCAGCATAGGGCGACCCTGCGTTTAGCTAGTTGCAAAGATAAACACCACCAATTTGCGCACTCCCGCTGGGACTTTGGAAACTACCCCCAACAGACACACCTTAGGATCACACCCAATCGGAGCACCCGTCATGGCAGACAGCATCTTAATCACGCCCTCCCAAAATGTAAGTATTCTGGGGCAAATCCACGCCAGATGCACAAAATCATCGCCCTCCGCACCACACCGCAAGCAACAATGAGAGTCCCTCAGTCCATATTTATGCAGTTGAGCAGGAGTATAGTACATCTGGTGGAGGTATTTATAATGTATGAGCCTAAAATTGCCATTTACTGCAAAACTCCCCGTCATCCTACAGCTTTCCTCCCATTCTTCATCCGTTAGCGTAGGTGGAAGACCTTCGCCCCATTTAACCCTAGAGTGAGACAATGCGGCACCTTCGTCTAGTTGTGAGACATGATAAAGTCAGGAGACTAATTTAGTCATAGTAGTTGCTGTATAGAAGAGCTGCAACGTCCCCCAGAGCGATCGGCTCGTCAGGAAAGCCTGGATACAAGCTACGCATGGCGGCCCGGAGTCTGGTATAAATAATAGTGGACATGACTTCATTTACCCCATCTTTTAAAAAGTCCTGCAGCGTGATAAATGTCCCACCTATAAAGGCATCACCCATGACACACACCTTGACATTCTACAGAATCCTAAGTGCCCCAGCCTCACCCGTCACTGATACGTCAGCATGATGCAACAAGGGCATTGCAGGAGCGTACAATGGCCGCCGCTCTGCTCTTCTCCCCAGCTCCGCCCATGCCCGAGCCGTACATTGTACCGTATCAACTTCACCTCTGTCGTACACTGAATGTGGATTCACTATCATCGCCTTTAGGGGCAAGGGGTGTACGGCGCCAGCCTCAACCGCCACATGTGGTGTGAATGGTGGCGTCGTCTGCCAGTAAGAAGCAAGGTGTGCCTGTGCACAGAGATAGTATAAGTGCATATCCGGTATCAAGGAGCCCTCCAGTTCATAGGGCTTGGTCACATCTCCCACCCTATGCGGGGTTTCTTACCCCCCCAAGCGAGCGTGATTAACAAAGAGCGTAGTGTGGCGAAAAAGTGTCTCATCAGAATAATCAGGACATTAACGAATAAATATAAAAATTTGGGTAGCACCACCATCTTGATCAGGGCAACCCTGTCAGCGAAAGACAAGGGTAAACGTATCCTCCTAGGCACCTGATCTTCAAGTTTTAACACTGCCACCCCATAGTTAGCCCTAATAACTTCGGGTTGCCAAGGTACCGCACAGGGTCAGACTCCCACTCAAAGGGGTAGTCCAGCACAAACATTGTTGTACTTCGCGTGAGAGGAAATATTATGGATTTACTCCAATTAATAGTTAAACCCGAGAACCATTCGAAACGGACATACTCCCAAATAACCTGTTCCAAATATTGCTCCGGCTCCCGTACATACAGTACCATAATCGTCAGCATAGATGGATACTGCTAATGGCCATTGAAAACATTGTAGCGCTGAACTGGCATGTCTCTGCCGTAGCACACATGCTAGTGGCTCCAGCACAAGAGCAAATAACAAGGGTGAGAGCGGGCACCCTTGTCTAGTACCCCTTTTTATTGGAAAGGCCTCCGTGACATGTCCATTAACCCGCAACGGGCCACCGGGTCCGCATATAAAAACTTTATCCAGCTGGTAAAAAAGAAGGGCACCCCCATGTGGTGTAGCACAGCGAACATGTATGTCCATGCAATCGAATCAAATGCTTTGGCAGCGTCTAAATATACTGCCACCGCCGGTAGTTCTGGTTTAATCAAGTGCAGGACAGCGAATAATGCTCTCAAATTATGGGCCGTAGACCGCGTAGGAATAAACCCTGATTGGTCCGGAAGAACCATAACATTAAGCAGTAGGCGCAGCCGTGTCGCCAGAACTTTAGCAAGAATTTTGACATCAGTATTCATAAGTGACAGTGGTCTGTAAGACTCGCTCTTATCTGGTGGTTTGCCTGGCTTTGGTAACGCAACAAGCAACGCCTCTCTGAGCGTGGCAGGTAGTCGATGCTGTTCAAATGCCTCCGCATAAATGGCCGTTATATGAGGCAGTAACACTTCAGCATACTCCTAATATAATTCAGATGGAAGACCATCTGTGCCTGCTGCCTTCCTATTCGGTAGACAGTGAACCAGTGAAGGTTTCGGATCCTACATCTACCCAGCCCGGATCTCTACAACATGAAAAACAGAACAGGGTGGCTGGACAGGACAGGAGTTTTTTTGAAACTTAAAGAATTTGAAAAAAGAAAAATAAATGTGTTTTGGAATATAAATCCAGTGGTCACGTGGTACATATAGACTGCGTGCCTGAACAATTCCTTTGTTAAACTTCCTATTCGGTAGAGCATCTATAGCATCTTTAATTTCTTCGGCAGTCAAAGAGTGCATTAAGATATCCTGCTGTCCCTTTGGCAACCATACTAGGGCCACATCGTCCAGATACTGTGCTATCGCCTCCTTATTAGCTGTTGTCCTACTCCGATACATTGCCTTGTAGTATTGAACAAATTGTCCCAATATATCAGCAGTGTCTGTCTGGACCTTGCACCCTCCGTAAGTTCCTGCGCTCCACAATACCTAGCCCAAGGCTCTGTGATGCTGTCAGCCAACACACGCCCGGTCTGCCACCCTCACCATAATGCCGGCCTTTACATCGCCTTGCAAGATGTCTCACTTCCTGCTCAGCAAATTCATTATACTTATCCACTTTCGATCGTATAGCAGCCAGGGTAGCCGCGGCTGGCGCTTCCTCATACTGACGTTCCAACCCCGCCAAGTTACACTCCAGCCGCCCCATGGATTCACGCAAGGACTTAAGCACCCCTGCCGGCAGGCCTATGCACGCCCCACTGATGGCCACTTTAAATGATTCCCAGATGGGGCCCATACATTCCACTGACCCAGTATTCTCAGCAAAATAATGTTCTATAGCCTCCCGTATACCTTCCCGAAATACTAAATCTAATAAGGCCGAGGGCTGCAGCTTCCATGTAAATGGGGCAGGGGCATAAGCAGGAAGAAGCATGTCAAGCAAAATAGGTGCATGATCTGATAGTGTATGGGGCAAGTGCAGGGTCCTCGCTACCCACTCATTAACATCACGTGTCGTCAACCAGTAATCCAAGCGGGACCACGTGTTCTGTGTATACTTGTAACATGTCCCCTCCCGTACTCCAGGGTGCCTCAGCCGCCACACATCAACAAGTTCCAAAGCACCCATACCATTTCGCACGGCCTGAGCCGCTTTTTTAACATGAGCACTGTTGTGCTACTTCCTATCCATATCTTGATCGAGCACCACATTTAAATCCCCCCCACAAATGATCGCAGATACCGGCAGGGCATATATTTTATTCCACAGTATAGTATAAAACTCAGGATCATCTATGTTTGGTCCATATACATTTATCATCGTGATCAATGTTCCACATAGTATCCCCTGCACTATAATGTACCTGCCCTCTTTATCAATCTCCTCATGTGTGCTCACAAACGGGACATTCTTTTTGATCAATATCATGACTCCCCTCGTATAAGAAGAGTAAGAGGAAGCAAGTGGCACCCCAGCCCATTTCTTGGCTATAGATGCCGCAGTATGCCCTGTGAGATGGGTATCCTGCAGGAAGGCAACCTGAACATTATAGCGGTCCAGATACGCCAGAAACTGCCTTTTCTTTTTCGGGTTATTCAAGCCCCTGATGATCCAAGTGAGCCAAGTGATTTTACCTGCCCTATCCATCAGAGATCATAGTGAAGTAACCTGCAACAGAAGAGATCAAATAGCACACCTTCAGATACAGTTGCCGATACTTTGTGAGCACACAGTACATACCTGTACAAAAGAAACATCCCCAAACCAGTCACCCCCTTGCCCCCAGCACCAGAACATTGTAAAGAACAGACCCAAATTTCCTGTCCCCCCTCCCACACCCCCGCGAGAGTTCCAAGGGCACACGATTAAGTCAAGCTGCTTGTTGGCGTTCATAAGATTAAATCAAGGAGGGATAATTTATCCTTCCAAAAAGGAATAGCTGAGAAGGACACCTTATCGTTCAGTGAAGAATGGATACAAAGTCTTATTGCTTCCTCTGCATTTTCCAATGTCGCTCTGAGCTCTTCTGCCCAACAGCATAATGAGTCAGATAAATTAATAAGGCTGAGCAAAAAACATTTAAGGACAGAATTACATGGGCACTTTTTACTAAAACATTTGAGAGGTGGGACTATTCCCTGGGGGCTACAGGTGAAAAATGTTCCTGTGATCTTCACTGAGGACACTGAATACAGAAGGGGATTCAGTTGCATCAACACGAAATGTAGTAGGGACCTGATGGTCCACACTATAGAAACTGCACAGAGACTCAGTATAAAGGAACTAGAAATACTAACCCAGGCCATCAAAGATAGTCCAACAATATCCGATGCCAAAGCGCTACTAGAAAAAATAGAGAAGGAGATCTTGGCATTTAAAGATAATACACTCAATAACAAAATTGCACAGTACAAGAGAGATTCAAAGGCGTTAACGCTTGAAAAGGCATATCCGTTTTTGAAAGACGAGTATTATACTCAGGCAGAGTCAAGGGAGGCATTGCGCAACTACCAGGGCAGGTCCCGCTACAGGTTTAAAACTTTTTCCGAAAGCTCGTCATCATCTGATTCATCGGGCTCTGACATACGTGGGAATCAAAATAAAAAGCAGGTGTCTTTTTTAGAGAAGGGCCAGCAAGGAACGACCAGATTCAAGGTACCATGGGAGATGCGGACAAGGAGGAGTTTCTGCAAATCATAAAGGCACCATCATCAATAATTATTCTATCCCCTAAAATACTAACAAAAGACGAGGAATCTGTATTAAATCTAGGATTAAAATTTGTTCCCCGCCAGCAAACAGACTTCACCCAAATGAAGCTTGAAACTATAGAATTTTGCCGCAAAATTCGACTCGGGGCTTTTTTTGCTAACCAGCCACCTATGATGGAAAAAGAAACAACTGGGTTACACAATAAATCGACTTTTATACCTAGCCAAAAAATTCCAAAACAGATCTATGCCTTCGAACAAATCATGCTATCCTCAAATTTGTATGTTTTGTGTTGTAAATAATTGTCAGTGAGTATGAACCATACAAAATACAATAAGGTGTCTTTTTCATACATAAAACAGTAAAAATTGAAAAAATTAAATAATAAAAGGGTAATAGCAATATACCCGGATTAACTAAAGAAGTCTCACTTGGTTTTTCTCCTCAAAAACAGAGGACTTAGAGCAATTGTGTAGTTGGCATTCTGTTTTTTCTAAGTTCCCCCTCCCACTTCAGCACCCCAAACATGCCAAAGCCACCCCAATGCCCTACCAATCCCTCTCCTCCCCCCAGAAATGCAAGCCAAATTTGGGATATACCAATATGTGGGGGCGCAGAGACAGAACACTCCGCTTAGTAGGAGTTGACCAAGCAGTAATATTAGAACAATACAGCATGCATCCATATATAGCAAGCACACAGCTTCCGCCGTGACATTGGGCCAGCTAGCTATGCACCTTGGATTTAAAAATAAATGGCGTATAGTGTGATGACAAGAAGGAGTCCCGGCCATTGACCAGCAACCAATCATACCGGAATAGACTACCAAGTTGCCAAGCCTCCAATGAGGTCTCATGCACTAGTAGAGGTCTAGGGGCCCGATTCACAGAATGAACTTAAGACTCAATCCTAAACTTACTAATATTTTGGTATTCACAGAATGCACTTACTACTTTTGGCATTCACATAATGCACTTACAACTTTTGGTATTCGCAGAATGAACTTACTACTTTTGGTATTCACAGAGTTAGGATTTTGTCTAAAGTCCGTCTTAAGTCTGTCTTAAGTTTGTCTGAAGTCTGTCTTAAGTCTGTCTTAAGTCTGTCTTAAGTCTGTCTTAAATCTGTCTTAAGTCTCTCTTAAGTTTGTCTTAAAACAAACTTAAGACAAAATCCTAACTTCTGTGAATACCAAAAGTAGTAAGTTCATTCTGTAAATGCCAAAAGTAGTAAGTGCATTCTCTGAATACCAAAAAAGTAGTAAGTTTAGGATTGAGTCTTAAGTTCATTCTGTGAATCGGGCCCTACATGCCTCAAATAGCAGTTGTCATGTACAGGCTGGGTGGTGCAAATTCCAATCTCAGAGCATTATAGCCAGGCCACCCAACAAAGGACCCGTCCTACTCTGGGAAAATGAATAATAAAACAAACATATCAGAGGGTGGTATAGCAACGCCAAAGTCCAGCCATTCCACATCCACAGTCTCCAGTCACCAGTCATATCCCCTGCGCTACCTCCTTCCATTATGGTCCAATGTTGCTCTACAAGCACCAGGAGGGCAGTGAGTGCTAAAGACCAAAGCAATATACTGTACATGTACATAGTAATCGTACATAAAGTGAACATTTCACATCGTGGCTGTCAAAGGAGAGAAATATAACTCCGAACTATTTGCCAGGGTCCGAGACGCCGACCAATGTACCAGCAGGCTGAACTCCACACTACTCCACCTCCTCAAGTGAGGCCTCAAAGTCTCGTCTCCGTTGCTTCAATTGCTTAGCATGCTCAATGGCTTCTTTTGGCGAGGAGACCATTTTATTATCCTCAACAGTCCCAACCTGCAATCGGGCCGGATACAGCATGGCATATGGGACACCCTCGTTTCTCAAAAACTGTTTCACCACTCCAAACTCCCTCCGGGCTGCCTGGACCGCCACCGTGAAATCCGGGGAAAAGACCAGTGTGTTACCCTGGTGTGCTATGGTGCCCTTCTCCCGAGCCAAGTGCAGGATAGTGTCTCTGTCCCTATAATTTAATACATAGGCTATTATAGGACAAGGGGGCGCCCCCGGAACCGGCCTAGTCGCTAATGAACTGTGAGCGCGCTCCACAATAAACATGTTGGATAACTGTTCCAAGCCAAAGATGTCTGAGATCAGACGCTCAACAAATGTCTCCATTTTGACAACATTGGTCGATTCTGGCAACCCAGTAATTCGGAGGCTATTGCGCCGGGAGCGCGCCTCCAAATCCTCGTTTTTAGCTTGGATCAGGGCCTGAACCTTTTCCATATTGAGGGTTTTATCTGCTACAGTGCTCAAGCCGCCCTCGGCCACCGACACTCTCTGCTCCACCTCCCGAACGCGCGGGCCGTCTGCTTTTCTAATTGCGACAACATACGATCAAGCCAATGATTCACCGCTGCCATTGTGCCCTCAATGGATCGCAACGTGCATTGCATGGCCATCAGCGTGGTTTTCAGCGTGGGGGGGTTATCCACATGTGTAAATGCTTCTGATGGCGCTTTTTGCACATTCTTAGGGGTCTTGCGATGTTCAAAATTGAGTCGCGGCTGGGATTTATCAGTTCTCCCCAACTCTTTACTTTTTTTGGCATTATTTAAAAGCCTCATACAACTGATGGTTGCATCACCTTCTCATTACACCTCAAAAATAGAGTTACTATTGATGTTTTATATCCATCAGTGGCACAATGATGAAATTCCACTGATGGATATGAAAAATCAATAGTAACTCTATTTTTGAGGTGTAATGAGAAGGTGGTATTTTGTATTTGATATTACAATCAAAGGGGGGAGATTTCCCAAAAATTGTGTAAATTGTTTTGCTTTTCCAGTTGGTTTTTAATGAAAAAACTACAGCACCCATAATGCAGTCGGACTCCATATACCATGTAACAGGAAGTGATGCAACCATCAGTTGTATGAGGCTTTTAAATAATGGCAAAAAAAGTAAAGAGTTGATCGTGACCAAGGTGTCTGCGACACCAAAACGCCTAGATTACTCGCTTTTTGAACCCTGCTAAATGGAAATGGTCTTTGATTAAAATCACGGAGCTGTGGATTTTACTGGTGGGCGCCTCGTTTTTCCTTCGTGAGAAGGATTGAGTAGTAATGTGAAAAGCAGTGTGGTTCCACCGCAGGGAGCTGCCCCCATGGTGAGCGCTGCGATTCCCGGATTTCTTTGAACCGACGCCGTGCATAAATCAAACCGGAAGCAGTGAACGCTTACAGAAGCTGACAGGGGATCGTAAGCTAAATAAACACACCGTTCGGCCCGAGGTAAGAGTGTGTTTTTGTTGAAAGTGACTCTGTTATTTCATTACGCACTCTATAGCGTTTAGTGTCAGCTACATGCCGGAAATAAATCAGCCTTAGCGAAAACTACCGCACTAAGCTTCAACGGAGGAGCAAGCGTTTGAAAGTCTTATTGGAGGAGCTGACTAAACAGTACGGTTGCAAAATCCACAAAAAGTAACCAAAATAAAAGCAAAACATAGGGGAATAATCAAAAGCGAAAATGGAAAAGAGAGAAACCAAACGCAGTGAATTATTAACGACGATGTTTGAAAAGGGATATGTGGATAAAGAGACAAATGTGACACCGGAAACACCTAAATCAGATACAAAAAGCAAATTACGTTTGTGGGAGAAATTAAGTCGCAAAGAGATAAATAAATCATGGTAACTAATAACATTGAAAAAATATTTGGAGGTTCAGAGAGTCCCCAGAGGACTATGCATTATGCTGATGCCGAGCCATCAAGATACATCAAATTAATTGTTACACGAATGGGGAGAATTCATTTTAAAGTCCTCATTAGGATTGATTGAAATACTAGTAAAACATATTGAAATTGACTTGAGCAAAATAAAGGACCAGCTTAATGAAACTGAAAAGGAGATATCACAACTGAAATTAAATACTGATATGGTAAAATTCAAAGAGGAGCTAGAAACTCAAATTAAAAAACATGAGAATGTGGTACGAGAGCGAAAGCACAATAAATTCATACGTGACACTGTGGATTATGCAGAAGGGCGCAGATTTACTTTCTCGAGAAAATATGATCATTTGATCAGCAAGGCCCAATAAGGAATATGGGTGACATGTCGAGCAGTGCATCAACTTTAATGTCATCAGATATAAGTGAAGGAGAAGTAGAGATGTCGACAGATCATACAAAGCAGGCTTTTTTAGGGGACATGCGCATCGTGTTGCAGCAGAGACAGCGGGAGCAGAATCGCACCACGCAACACCAACAGAGAGGAAAGGGGAAAGGGTGCAAATGGACCCCAAGAAACCAAAAAGAAGAAGCAAGAGACGCAAATGAACAAGCAGAAAAAATCGGAACGGAAACTCGAAGTATGCGACAGAGGAGGAACAACAAGTAACAGATGAACTTCCAATAGTGAATCTGTCAAAAAGAGAAATTACTGAGACGAAAATTGCACTATTGAAGAGGGGTATACATTTCTGCCCAAAAAGGAAAATGAATCTGGCACAGGTCAGAATTGATCTGTATTTATACATAAGAAAAATAAAACTGGCAAAATTATTTGCAGAAAATCAAGGAAAACAACAAAAAACAAGTATGTCGGAAGATGGAACACAGGCCTATCAGTGAAAGATTCGGAGAGTTATCTTACACTATTGAATTTGGATGTAATAGATGAGGAGGCAATACCCTTAAGTCAGGCCACATGCCAAGCTGGAGTGGGCATAAGTGGAAAAAAAACAAAATCGAAATTTTATCCCCAACTACCACCTGGGAGTAAGGTAGATCTTTTTCAGGAAGCGGTAATTCAGGACCTATACAAAATCAAGGGATGAAACAATGAGGACAATTTGACACAAAATGAGAGAAAAGCACTTGAAAAACTCACATCGGATGATCAGATTGAAATTAAAATAGCCGACAAGGGAGGCAACATAGTTATTTGGGAAAGAACTGCCTATATTACAGAGGCACATCGACAACTGAGAAATCTCAAATACTATGAAAAATTCAAAATCAATCCAACAACCCAAATTAAGAAAGATCTGGATGACAAACTATGGGAATGGAAAATGAAAAATCTGATCGATGATGAAGAGCACAAGTACTTGACAGTTTCTCACCCGCCAACGGCAACAATATATTTTCTGCCCAAGTTACACAAAGACCAACAAAAACCGCTGGGAAGACCAATTCTATCGGTGAAGGGCTCATTATTAGAAACCATCTCAAACTACATAGACTTTTTCCTCAGGCCATATGTAGCTCAATTAAGTTCATATATAAAGGATACAAGTGATCTGTTGTGAAGACTCCAAAACACTCCCTGGCAAGAAAATGATCAGTTTATCACTATGGATGTCATATCCTTGTACACCAATATAGGGAATGACATGGGCCTATGTGCATGTTATTATTTCCTACAAGATTGGAATATCCAATACAAAAACCACAACCAAATGTTACTTGACATGATCTCAATGTGCCTTACTAAGAACATCTTCTTATTTGGCAAAGAAATATATCGCCAAAACAATGGGACAGCCATGGGATTCTCATTCAGCCCTAATTATGCCTGTTTAGCCATGGGATATTGGGAAAAAGAGATAGCTTGGAATGCAGAAAAATAACCAAATGAAGGAGAAAATTGTAAGTTGGATACAGTTTATTAATGACTTGCTCATCATTTGTGATGGGTCAATTGCAGACTTCCAGAAATATTTTGAAATCATCAATAACAGTATACCAGGTTTGAAATTCACTTACGAAATAAGTAATCAACGAGTGATTTTCCTGGACACTGAAATCTACATCAAGGAAAACCAAATCTAAACCACCTTACATAGAAAAAGTACTGCAACCAATGCCACATTAGAAGCTACCAGCTTCCATCAAGAGTCACTCATCTCCAGTATTCCTTATGGAGAATTCCTCCGAATTCGAAGGATTTGTAGTGAGGAAACTGAATGGCAAAGACATAGTGCTGCCATACGAAAAAGATTCAAGAACCGAAAATACAACTCAGGCAATGTGGAAAAATGTTGGCAAAAAACAAATGAGAAATGCCCAGAGGAATGTCTGAATCAGCTAAACAAAGAGGAAAAGGATGACCCGGAACCCATACAAGTGATAATTGATTTTTCCCAGGAAAGCAAAGAAATTACTCAAATATTGAGGAAAAATTGGAAAATCTTGCACCTGGATGAAACTGTGAGCAAAATAGTGGTAAAACACCCAAGGATAACCTATCGAAGGGCGAAAACCTCAAGGACCATCTGATTCACAGTCATTTCAAATCAAAAATACGGGACACACCTGGTTAAAAACAAAAGGATTTATAAAATAGCATTCACGCAAAATGTGCCAAATCGGAAAACCAACAAAAGAAGTAAAAATGGCAAATAACAAGATGTGGGAGATACGTCAACTAAGCACTTGCAAAACATTGTACACTGTATATGTGGTGAAATGTCCATGTCCACTGCTATACGTAGGAAGTACTATATGTGAACTTAAAAAACGAATAATGGAGCACATAAGAGCAATGATCCATGAGGACAGATCGAACGCAGTTGCTAAACATATGGAACAATTCCATGAAGGCGACTGGAAACGCTTAGAATTCTTTGGTATTGAGACAATTCCAAGGAGTGAGCGTGGAGGAAACAGGGAAAAACTCTTGCACCAGAAAGAATCTCGCCACATTCTTAATCTTCAAACTTTAAGTCCGCACGTCCTTAATAAATCTGAGGAGTTATATATTCACCTGTAAAAAGGGACATCTAAAGGCTTGGAAAGAGGAAAAGAAAACAATACCTGAAAAATTGAAATAAACAAAAAAATAGGAATAAAACAACACAAATAAGGATATAAACAAAGAAGGAAAATTAAAAACAAAAGGAAGTCATGTGACTAAAAGTAGATATATACGTGAGAAGGATTGTCTAGTAATTTATATATATGTATAGATATATATATATATATATATATATAAACCACCAAAGCTGACCTCCAGAAGAAATCAGCGGGACACATGCTCCGGGCTCAAATGAAGGATTTATTTGGCTTATTGTACATGCACTCCTGTAGTCTGTGAAACGCTGTGGCAGACGCGTTTCTGGCCGGAATGGCCGTCATCAGTGCCGGTCCCACAGGCAAGTGAAAATTCGTGGGCTCCAGAGACCACTCCCTTTAACAGCAGTCTCTCGACTCCTCCTCCCACAGGTGAGTGTCTTAATTGTGCTGCACCACCCAGGAGCACTGCATTGTGGATGTTGCAGTTCACGAGGTCCCGTATACAGGTGTATGGGACACATGACTCAAATTAATGACCCCAATTTCTTGGCGCTTCCTGCATTCCACATCAGGGGTCCTGGGTATTGATGGTACGTCCAAAACCTTCATTAGAGCCCTTATCAGGCAGCTTGATGCCGCCTCCTCTCTCCCCTCGCGCAGATACACACCAATTGGGGAATACCTCTGCTTGGGGGGGCGCCGCGATGTACTCCTCGTACTGCACCATTTGTTTGCTGATTTCGCGGAGCTCCAGACCGAGAGGGCGTGCCCCTTGCCGGTATCAGCGAAAAGCCGGCTACACACAAACCACCAAAGCTGACCTCCAGAAGAAATCAGCGGGACACATGCTCCGGGCTCAAATGAAGGATTTATTTGGCTTATTGTACATGCACTCCTGTAGTCTGTGAAACGCTGTGGCAGACGCGTTTCTGGCCGGAATGGCCGTCATATATATATATATATTACTACACAATATATATATATATATTGTTTTTCCTTCGTGAGAAGGATTGTGTAGTAATATATATATAAATATATATATATATATTACTACACAATATATATATATATATATATATATATGTGTATATATATATATATATATATATATATATATTGTAAAACGATGCCCTTGAGCTTGCAGAGGGTTCACAATGCTGACCTCACCATCCAGTGCTTGAGCCTCGCAGCTGCTCCCCTGTCAGGTCTCCAAATGATTTACTCCATGCCCGATGATTTTCGAGGCTTCTACGCCCCGTAGTCATGGGCTGCAGAGGGTGCACACTGAAAACTTGCCGTTTCTTTTTTGAATGCTTTTATTCATTGGAAAAACGCCCCCAGTGGGCGTGGCTCACAAAAGATGCCCCAAGGCATGATGGTCGATGTGGTCCTTGAAAACGGCAGGCACATATGTCTCTTAAGTAGAGTCAGTATTTGCACACAAGTTTATAAGATGCTTTGTTAATTCCTTAAGTAGGACGGATTTCCTGTCAGGCAGCAGAATTGATTGCAGGTCAGCAGTGCTTAGTCAGAGAGAAAATCGTTTCTCTCAGAAGCCTTTCCCTGCCCTCAAAGCTTGATGGAAATGGAGCTCCTCTGCCACGGCCAGGACTGCCGTGTATGTGTAATGTAAAACAATGCCCTTGAGCTTGCAGAGGGCTCACAATGCTGACCTCACCATCCGGTGCTTGAGCCTCACAGCTGCTCCCCTGTCAGGTCTCCAAATGATTTACTCCATGCCCGACGCGTTTCGAGGCTTCTACGCCCCGTAGTCATGGGCTGCAGAGGGTGCACACTGAAAACTTGCCGTTTCTTTTTTGAATGCTTTTATTCATTGCAAAAACGCCAGTAGGTAGTTATAGTTAGGATTTTTTTCAATGCAAAATATCAAAATTCTATTGTGAATAACTTTGGCGCCGGTTGACGAATCTGCCTGAAAATTTCCTCAAATTTGCCGCGTGAAGCTCCGGTCCTTCCTTGAAAGTTTGGGGGGGGATTCGTCAAGCGGGGGCCGAGATAAAATGGGGGTCCCAAAACGTGTTTTCCCCATGTTAATTTCCATAGGGCGGTCGACCTCACTTTTAGCCCGAACGGCTGAATGGATTTCCACCAAACTTGGAAAAATTGTAGGGACTGGTAGCCCGATGTGCCTTTGCTATGTCTCAAGAAATGTGTTCCAATGGTTTTTGAGTAATTTAGGTTAAAAAAAATATATATATCTATGGCCACGCCCCGGTACGCACACCGGGGCACGCACCGGGCGCGCCACGCGAGGTGTGCACGGGAAGCTGATTGGCTCTCGGGTGTCTGTAAACATTCGAAACAGTCCGGAGCGGCCGCCATCTTGTGTCTCGGTAGGATCGAGACACAAGAGGTGGCAAAAACAAAGGAGGAAATTACCATAAGGGGGCAGAGTAGACCCCCCCCCCCCCTGACCCCCTAGGTTTGATGTGGGGGCTATAAAAGGGGAGCGCCCAGTACGCGCACCGCGGAGCGTACCGGGAAGCGTTCCATGGGAAAAAAGAATGATAGTTTTTTAAAAATGTAGCCTTTTTTTTTATAATTTGGAGGTAGTTCTAAAAAGAACTGTTTTTTTCTGTTGTGTTAGAACTTTAGAGAGCTAGTTACACTCTCACCCTCCCAGATTATGGGCCTGTTTCCATGAAGGGGTTGACAAACCAAGTACAATTTTAGGGCGTACATTGCATGGTTATCAAGCTCACAGATTTTATGGTCAAATTGGGGATAATGGCACCAGATATCCACTAAGGAAGGTTGGCTTTAGGCCTTCCCTTCCATTTAACAATCTTTATATAAAGCCCACTTGACACCTAATGAGATCTAAAACACATTCTTATAATCTATCATCCTCCCCAGACTCTCAGCTGAATCAGTTTCAGGGCTTTACTAACCAATCTTGGTCAAAGAGATATTAGGGGTCAACAACCGACTTAAGCTCTACAAAGCTCTGGGGCTTGACCTGTTCACACCCACTCTTCTACAAGCGATTTGCTCCTCATCTCCTTTTTATCCTAACTACTCTTTTTAACAATTTGACAGTGAAATAACATACGAAGTGCCAGCCGAATAAGATATGGTTTGTTGTTTATTTCACGAGCAGCAAGAAGTAAGTCTTCATCTGAAGCCTGGGTCATAACTGTCATGACTGGAATCCAGAACACAATGATGTTCTCGATTCCAGACATGACAAGACAACACCACACATTTCCCTTCGTAAAAACAATAACACAATTAACAAAAAAAACAATGCACTTATCATAAAAATAAAAAGGTTACATGTTATAAAATATCAAGAGATTTCACGTGAGATATATGAACAATATAAACAGGAACAACTAAAAAGGCATACAATTTGACATCTACATGAATTACAGAAATCACATTTAGACTTGTACAAAGCAATTCATTAACTAAATTGGTAATCCTTATACCATACAGGATCCTGACGTTTCCTTTGAACACGATGGTTAATTGAGGAATCAAAACTGTTATCTGAGGAATTGATGAGCTTCCTCTCGTCTAAATTGTCATCAGAAGAATCGGTAAATTTCCTCCAATTACCCGCATTATTGGCAGATTTAAAGCGTGACGAAACACCTGACTCATGTGTTTCTCCTTTTTGCCAAACACCTGAGTTATGTGCTTCTCCCTTTTGCCACAACCTCCTGGGAATCATATTTACTTTGGACATACTCCACACATTCCCATCAGAAAGCTCAACAGCCTGTCTACCCACACGTTTAACCTTTAATGGACAAGAATAACGAGATTCGCCAGATTTGACAAATCTCCCTTTTTTAACCCAGACCTAATCATTGACTTACAGTTGGGTAGTGTTAACCCTCTGACCATTCTTACCAAAATCCATATGAGATCCAACCGTTCTCATCCATGTTTGACTCCTATTTGAAACACACTTCCTTTCTCTCATCTTTTCAAAAGGAGACAGATCACCCATGCTCCTAGGAGTGTTCCTATAGCACCACAAAACCTCACTAATAGTTGGCTTACAATCCTTGCCATCCAATAAAGCTAGCTGAAGACCCTTTTTAAACACCTTAATCCACCTCTCAACAATACCATTACTTTGGGGGTAGTAAACAGATACACGTTTATGTCTTATACCATGACGCTCCATAAACTCTTTCATCTGAAGGGACACAAATTGTACTCCATTATCTGTTGTTATTGATTCTGGAAAACTTTCCCTTTCAAAAATTTCATTCAAGAACTTTATTACCACACCTGAAGTTACACATGATACCATTTTCACCTCGGGCCATTGAGACAGTTGATCTATCAAAATAATGGCAAACACCACATTCTTATTGTAAGACAAAGGCCTAGCAATATCTAACAAACACTCTCCCAAACACGTGTGGGTCTAGAAATGGGCAATCGATCATAAGAAATATGTTTTTGAGACTTATCGCTCAAACAACATTACATGCAATCTCTGACTTTTCGCTCAATGGCCTTATCCATCCCTGGCCACCAAAACTCACTTCTAACTCTCCTCTTCAAGCATGTCATACCGGGATGTCCCTCATGAGCCATTTCTAAAATACATTCTTGTAACTCACATGGTACAACCAATTGCAAACCTCTGAACAACACACCATCATTCACAGATAACTCTTGGGCAATCTGGAAATAAGGACAAACCTTTTCAGACAATAAAACTTTGCGAGGCCACAGAGACTTATTAAATGCAGAAACTTCACACAAAACTGTATCTTTTTCACAAGCTGATCTCCAATTATCCTCTTGAATACAACCCTTTGATATTTCACATATGGAGACAACTTTTTCCAAATCATTATCTTCCTTTTCTAAATTGTCATCAGGTGCAGGCAACCTTGACAAGCAATCAGCTAACACATTTCTTACACCTGGGATATACTCCACTTTAAAATAAAAATCTTGCAACTTGTATTGCCACCTTGCAATTCTTGAAGTTGCTTTGCCGCACCCTTGTGCAGTAAACAAATCAATTAAAGGTCGATGGTCCGACCAGACTTGAAAAACAGTTCCAAAGACATACTCACGAAAATATTCGATTCCCCACCAACAAGCGAGGGTTTCCTTCTCCAAAGTAGAATATTTATTTTCAGCACCCCTCAAAGGTCTGGATGCAAAACCTATGGTAACCAACTGACCCCTCTGACATTGCATTAAAACTGCTCCTATACCCACATTACTTGCATCAGTGACTATAATGGAGCTATAAGCTGTGTCAAAAGTTGACAAAGCAGGAGCAGACGCAATGCTTTCCTTCAACAATTTAAATTCTCTTGCACAATTTTCATCCCCCAAAAACTATACTTTTTTTTCATTAACAATCTCATGTTTACAGTTTTATCAGAGAACAAAGGAATACATTTGGCATAATATTCGGCAAGCCCCAAGAAATATCTGAGCTGATCCTTATTCTCAGGATCAGGAGCTAACTCAATGGCCCTGACCAAATTTAGTTTTGGAGAAATGCCCTCCTTACTTATTGAATGTTATGTTATGTTATGTTAAAATAGTTTTATATAGCGCAAAGCTACTCCGGAGAGTGTCCCGGCGCTTTAATAAAAACTAAGAAACAGACATCGGGGGCGAAAAGGGACCGAGCATATGACCTACTGGACAAAGGCCCAAGTAATCGACTGATGAAACACCAAATTTACATTTTTCCTTAGTGAGTGTGAGCCCACTATCTTGCAAAACACACAACACCTTATGCAGTATGGCTGTATGTTCCGACGGATTGGATGCAAAAATCAAAATGTCGTCCTGAAAATACAGAACCTTATCAAAATCTTTAAGAAGATTATGCATCACCCTCTGAAAGACAGAGGATGCACCTATAAGCCCAAAAGGCATTATTTTGTATCTGAATGCACCCTCAGAAATGATGAAGGACGTGAGATGTCTACTATCCTCGTTCAGAGCTATCTGGTGGTATGCATTAGAAAAATCTAATGTAGAAAATATGGATGCCCCCTTCAACTTTGTAAACATCTCATTAACATTAGGCAATGGATGCCTATCCACCCACACGCTGCCGTTGAGATCTCTTAAATCGACACAAAGTCTCACCTTGCCATTGGGCTTGTGTGCGACAACAACAGGGGACAACCACACGGAGGATTCTATTTCCTCAATTACATCCAAATCACATAAACTCTTGAGTTCACTCTTAACCGCTTCTCTTAAATGTAATGGGACATTTCTAACTTTATGAACTTTGGGTATAGCATCTTGCCTAAGAATGATCTTGTGCTCGAATTTCTTTAATAACCCCAACTTTGACGCAGAAAAAACACAAGGAAATTTCTTTTCCCATTCAGTACCAGGATCAGATTCAATATTCAGAACTAAATCTGAATAGCCAAGAACTTGCTCCGGGTGATTAGGATCTAAAGTTATCATTTAATCCCTCTGTTGAGCCCAACCCAAAAGACAAGACACATCTTTCGCTACATAAACCTTAGATGTAATAGTTTTACCTTTAAAACTTATGGTCGTGGTGTAAAAACCAAGAACATCAATGGATTTCCTCCCATACCCTACTAGCCTTATATCAGGAGGAGACAACTTCAAATTCGGAAACTCTTTTACCCATTCTTCACCAATAAGAGTATGCCTTGCGCCAGAGTCTGCCATTATACTTACATCTTTACCCCCAATCACAACTGTACAATATGGTGAATCTTTAACACATGAGTTAACATCATAGACAGCAAAAAGAAATTCTTCATCATTACTGTCGTTAACCTCATTAACACGTTCATCAGAATTTTTTTCCGATCAAAACCTTTGCTTTTATATTCGTTCCTATTTTTACACATTTTTGTAAAGTGACCTTTCAATTTACAATATCTACATACTTGCCCTATAGCAGGACACTTCCTATCATTTGCCAAATGACCTGGAATACCACATTTGAAACATATTGTAGTAATCCACTCCAGGATAGTTGATTAAAGAAGATTTATTTCAGCAGAGAAACACAGTACAGCATCTGCTCAGCAGGACAGGTCCAGTAGTTATGCAGACTGGAATCTAGAACCCTTGACCCATAGTAACAGATTGTAGTGCAAGGTTTGTAAAGCAACAATAGGCAGAACTTACTTAAAGAGATACATACAACATTGCATGTGGAATACAACACATCTTATCCCTAAAAAGAAAAAGAAAAGAAGGAAAACAGTTCAAAGAAAAAGAAGCGGAAGGAAAAAAATAAAAAGAAAGAAGAGAACAGAAGAAGCAAGAAGAATTTAGGCGTATAATGGAAAGGGCAAACATTTTTACAAAAGGAAAAAGCAAACATTTTTGTAGAACAATAAAAATGTGAAAAACATAGAGAACTGAATCAATTTCTAAACCTAAGTGGTACACTGACACTTCTCTTGTTAATTTTGACCCTAGAAGAAACAGAATCATTTTTAACAGGAGGCTTAACATTGTCAAAAGCAGGAGTGTGAAGATTAGAACACTTAACCACACGTCTGACATTCCAGACTTTGCCATCATTAGTTATAACGCTGTGGGTGTTAACTTTTACAACTTTTCGAATAGGCCCAAACTTGGAAGCCCCTTTAATCAAAAACCCAGGTTTGCGTATCCTGACAAGATCTCCCACTACAAAATCAGGAACTCTTACATTGTACTTAGAATCATGATATTCCTTCATCTTCTCCTGATGATGTTTGACTCTCAAAGAAGTGCTACGCACGTCAGCAGGAGAAGAAACAGCAGAAGAGCTAAACTTCTCTTTCATCCACCATGGACACAACTTTGACACAGGTTCCCTTCCTCTCAATAAACGGAAAGGACTAAGCTCAGTAACTGAGTGGGGAGTTATTCTATACAGCCATAACCTTTCTCTGATAATTTTTTTCCACACATTGGGAGTCTTCCTTGCCCATTCAACAGCATCTTTCAAGACGCGATTAAACCTTTCTACCTGTCCATTACCTTGTGGTTCGTAAAGGGGTGTAGTGATATGTTTAATCCCACAAGACTTGAGATAATCCTCTACTTCAGTAGAAATCAATTGCACCCCATTATCGGTAATCAAAACCTCAGGGCTACCTTCTCTTGCAAAAACTTCTCTGAGGAATTCAACAATGACCTGCGAGGAAGCAGAAGACACAAACCTAACTTCAGGCCATTTGGAATGGTAGTCTATTAACACCAATGCAAAACGGGCATCTTGAGGTAGACAATTGAAAGGACCGGAAATATCAAGTGCCAGCTTCCTCCAAGGATTCTCTGGCCAGGAAATAGGTATGAGTGGGGCAGGGTAGGTCTTCAACATTTTATCACTGCTGACACATATAGAGCATTCACGAACCACTCTGTCAATCATCTTATCCATTCCTGGCCACCAAAAACTAGTTCTCACTAATCTCTTCATGGAGGACATACCTAAATGGCACTCATGAGCAAGCCTAATAATTTCCTCTTGCATATCCTCAGGAGGTACACATTTTCCGTTTTTGAAAACCAAATCATTGTCAACTTCTAATTCACTAAGCACTTGATGAAAAGACTTCAATTCTGGAGGTACCATGTTGCTATTAGGCCAACCCTTCAAGATATACTCCTTAAGAGTACCCCAATTCTTGTCACGTGTGACAGCATTATCCCAAACAGATTCTGAAATGGAAGAGAATTCATCTCCTAAAAAATCCCTTAAAGAGGCAACAAACTCAACATCCTCTTGTCCTTTGTCATCTGTAATAGAATTAGATTCACAAGGAAGCCTAGAAAGACAGTCGGCCGTAACATTGCTCCTTCCAGGAAAATACTCTACCTCAAAATTGTACTCTTGTAAGCGAGACATCAGTCTAGCAATCCGTGCTGTGGCGTTCCGACCACCACCAGGGGAAAGTATGGAAACCAGCGGTTTATGGTCCGTTTTCAATAGAAAACGACTACCCCATAGAAAATTCCGAAAATGTTCTACTCCCCAGACACATCCTAAAAGCTCTTTCTCAATGACAGAATACTTCCTTTCTGTTTCACTCAAAGTACGGGAAGCAAACGCCACACACCACTCATCATTCCCACACTTTTGTGATAAAACCCCTCCTAACCCATACTCACTAGCATCAACAGTGACCACACACAGTTTATTGACACAGAACGGTTTCAATGTAGGAGCATTGGCAATATCATGCTTGATGACTTGAAAAGCAGACTCTTGTTTCTCACCCCAGTAAAACTCTACTTTCTGTCTTGTCAACTCTCTCAAGGGTTCCATCTTGGTTGCAAACCCTTTAATGAATTTGCTATAGTATTCACACAAGCCATTGAAAGAGAGTAACTTTTCCTTGTTGTCAGGACATGGTGCTTTAAGAATAGCTTCAACTAAACATTTCTTCGGAACAACACCATTGCCCGTAAGGGTGTGTCCAAGATATTCTACAGACTCACAAAACATTTTGCACTTGTTGTCCTTTAGTGTGAGACCATGCATTCCCAACCTCTTACAGACCTCCATGACATGATCTTTGTGAGACACATTATCAGGAGAGAACACAAGAATGTCGTCTTGAAAACACCTCACAAACTTGTAGAGATCTTTAAAAATATGATGCATAGTGCGTTGGAAAACTGATGCCGCAGAGGCCAAACCAAAGGGCATTCTTTTATACTGAAATAAACCCTCAGGAGTGAGAAAAGCTGTCATCTGCTTGGATTCATCTGCTAACACAATTTGGTGATATGCTGATCGCAAATCAAATGTGGAAAAGACTTTCGCTCCCTCCAACATACATACAACCTCGTTTATGTTAGGAAGGGGATGGCAGTCCACTATAATGTTTGAGTTGAGGGCTCTTAAATCTACACATAGCCTGAGACTTTGATCAGATTTTCGGGCTAAAACGATGGGCGAAACCCATTCGGAGGATTCAACTTCTTCAATAATGTCATCATCAATTAAATTTTTCAAAAGTGTTTTAAGATCATCTCTGACATTTATGGGAACATTTCTTAACTTCTGTGTAACAGGAATGGTTCCTTTCTTAAGTCTGATCAAGTGTTGAAAGTTATGTAACTTTCCCAATTTCTTTGAAAAAACTTTGGGAAACAACTTAATGATCTCATTTATCCATGTCTCAGTACCAGTTATAGCTTTAACAGAGTGAGTTTCTTTTACACAATCATCAATCATAACAATGGGATCTAATTTCCTGGGATTGAGAGTAATACCAAAACTCCATTGATCTCTCCATCCAAGCACATTCACTCCTTTTGTAGCAACGTATATCTTAATGAACCTCATTCGACCTCTAAAAAGCATGTCTGCTCCCAAATATCCTTCCATAGGGATAACAGACTCAAGGAAAGTTCTGGCAATTATGTCAGGAACTTTAAGATCCTCAAGATTGACAATGCCCTCAAACATTTCAGTGAAATACTGCTTGGTGATGATTGTCCAAGGCGAACCTGAGTCAGCCATTAATTTAAGATCTACACCTAAAACATGTACTATACATTCAGGTTGTTTAAGATGAATCAAATCTTGTTCATTATCATCAACAATTGAAACAACTATTCCTCTTTCACAAACATTCTCATTATCTTCCCCAGGAACATCAACCTCTTGCAAAGAATCAGTAACAAAAGAAACTCTATTCTTATTAATATTTCCCGAAGTGGTTCCTGTAGTGGTTTTGCATAAATTACTAAAATGTCCTTGTCTACCACATCTGTTACATTCCTTTCCAATAGCAGGACATTTGGGAAAGGACGCACCATGACTAGGACTACCACATCTGAAACAATGAAAAGATTTGTCATTCTTTTTGTAAGGACGTTGAAAGGAATAACTGGCACGTTGAGTTTTATTCGAAGATGACGCAGAAGAGGCGGATGACGCAGAAGAGGCGTCAGATTTGACAGCACATACTTCGGAGGAACTGTCTTTGTCCTTTTTATCCAAACATTTTATCCATTTGTCTGATTGTTCAATAGCTTTAGCTGTAACAATAACATCTTTTAAATCCGGATCTCCCATAATCCATAACTTTTCCTGGATTTTCTTGCTTTTGGTATGGACTATGATTTGATCTCTGATCATCTCATCAGAGATAGGACCAAAATTACAGTTAGTGGATAAATAACGTAAAGCTGTTAAAAAATCATCAAAAGTTTCAGACTCTTCTTGAGCTCTAGTATAAAACTTATAGCGATTCAAAGCCACACTAAAAGTAGGTTTAAATCTAGCTTCAAGACGAGTCATAGCATCATCAAACACATTTCTGTCTCCTCCCCCATCATGTAAAGGAAGTGTTCTGAATACCACTTGACCTTCAGAACCCAAGGAATGTAATAAGATGTTCTTTTTCCTTTCTTGTGAAAATCTCTCCCCATCTATGGCTTTTAAGAATGTCAAAAATTCCTCTTTCCAACGAATCCAAGGAATAGGGGGTTCTCCTTTGTTTTGTAGAAACTTAGGGGGGGGGTCAAACTGCATGTTTGATAGAATGCTTGAGTTAATAAATATTTGTAAATTCAATTAATTTTGAATGTGCCATGTAAAATAATATTTGTTAAAAATCACGGATAAATAACAGTAATAAAGGTCAAACCTGTAGAAACTGACTTTCCTTGGAAAAGAAACGATCTTTCTGTGAACACACGAAGAGTTTTATTCCTTGCGCGAAAGAAACGCGCTACACGCGATGCAGAGCTTCGTTGCCAAGCAACCGGTAAATAAAAATGGTGTCGGCGTGTGCGTGATGACGTTGAGTGCACACGTAGTACCAGTGAGTTGAGCTTGATAGACTGTCGCGCGTGAGGACAACAATGATGTGCAGGCGCGAGGCGAAGCCGTTGTGGTAGCAGAGCAGTAATTTTAAAAGTAAGCGCTCTTAAACTTGCATGGAAAGCAATGTCAAAGTTGTTAAAAGAAACGGAAAGTCAATCGGAAAACAGGGATCGTTTCTGGGAGATAGAAATTTGCGAGGCACTCGTGTAGGATTTAAACGGTGCGCGGAAAATTTCTAAAGAGGTTTCTCTCAGCCAAAAAACGAACAAAATTAGTGAAATTGTTGAAAATAATTCGTAGATATCAACAATTTAGCGTAGTGAGTAGGAAAATGAGTATACTTAATATGAAAGTCGTTTTGTAGGAAAATAAAGTATACTTAACAGGCAAGTCCAAAAACGATGAATATAATGCAGCGTAGGTAAAATCCTTTGGTTGCTCCTGTGTTTCCAAATGTAGCAAACCAATGTAGTCGTCGCCAATTTTGTAGTAATCCACTCCAGGATAGTTGATTAAAGAAGATTTATTTCAGCAGAGAAACACAGTACAGCATCTGCTCAGCAGGACAGGTCCAGTAGTTATGCAGACTGGAATCTAGAACCCTTGACCCATAGTAACAGATTGTAGTGCAAGGTTTGTAAAGCAACAATAGGCAGAACTTACTTAAAGAGATACATACAACATTGCATGTGGAATACAACACATATGTATTCTTTCTTATCTTGAAACAGTTGATTCCTGTTTTTAACCTTGTTGGAACTACTTTCTTCAAAACTATTTTCTCTGATGGCATTGACCTCAGAGACTTTTTGCTCAGAAAGTTCCTTTATACCAAGCTTCATGTCTTCAAAATGATGAGCAATATCTAGGGCTTTATCCAAGGTAAGATCCTCTGTGTCCAACAACTTTCCTTGCAGCTTGACGTCTGCAACCTTGTGTACCATTTGATCACGCAACATCTGATCCTGAAAAGTTGAATAATTGCACTTGGACGCTAAAATTCTCAAGTCATTCATAAAATAGTCAATAGATTCATTGGGCAATTGACCTCAACTAAGAAATTTGCGACGAGAAACCACTTTATTGATCTTCTTTATATACTGCTTATCTAATTGTTTGACAGCTTCGTTCAAAACATCTACTCCCTCTTCAGATGATGATACACTATTTGTACTGGGAGGCAGATGAATCAACACATGCCTACCCTCTGCACCCAAATTGTGCTTCAAAATAGCCAATTTCCGTTTATCAGTATAGTCTTCACCACCAATTGCCTCAATGTAGGCTTGAAAACCTTCTTTCCACCTTTTCTATTCAAGAATGGGTTCCCCAGGCAAAGGCAGAAATGGTGCAGGAGCAGAAAAACTTTCCATATTTTTTTTTATTAAATAAAGTAAAACAAGAGTAAAACAACAATTGCCGTGGTATGTGTAGGAGAGTAGGGTCTGCAATCCTATGATCACCCAGGTTTTTTTGCTTTTGTTTCACTGGTTTACGACTTTCTCTGGCTGTGGGCCTGCTAATCAGACCCACAGCCTGGCTGTTCTCTTTCTAAATTACGACATGTACCCTAGGTGCATTTACCAATTGGTACTGGGCCACCTTATCAGACCCTGTAACTCAGGGCATAGGTGTACCCAGGGCCGCCAGGGGCTGCAGCATGTATTATGCCACCCCTGGCTGGCCTCCTAAAATTTGACACAACTGGCTGCATGACAGCTGGGGCGAAGTCGTGTAATCACCCTTTGCTTTGGATATAGTAGCCCTATATCTAACCATACAATGGACACCTGAGTTCCTATCAGTCACTCCTATGGCAGGCCTTGACAATCCTGAAGGCAGAGTGCGTGGGCTCGTGTGAACTAGGCTCTGGCCCGAGCCGAGCCCGGTTGCAGCTTGCGGAATCAAGACCCAATGGCTGTTCCATGATAACGCGTACCACATCGGTAACTTCGGTGTCGCGTTATCAAGACATGTCGAGTAAGGTGTCATACGAATCGGGATGCTGCCCTCTCACCAACTCTGGCGACGAGGTTAGCATTCCGCCCTTCTAGAGGGACACGACATGTACGTAACTGTGAACCCCGGTTAAAGTTAACTAAAGCCTCAGCTCCACAAAATGGATGCTGCCACCACAGACACGAGTCTGACCTCCTGCTGCTGGGAGCCCTTCCAGCGAGGAGAGCTTGGACAAAGGGTTTCCTGTCGAGGGCGGTGTTCGCACCGTCCCAGACAGGGTTTGTGTATTCTGGGTAGGTAGGGCTTTTGCGAGAAGGTGACTGCGGAGTGGCACCCCGGTGCTCACTACGCATCTGCCGGTCAGAACCAGTTCCAGGGGCGCCAGCCCTGGCCTGGGGAAAGTCCGGCAGGGGAGAGGGGTGTAACTACCCCCCTTCCTGGTCCCACCCTTAGGGCAGGACCTAGTCATGTACCCACCCCTTTCTTTAGGATAAAGACCGGAGCGGGGACCCTTCCAAATTAGATCATCTTTGAATCAAGAACTACTTTCTACGAAAGGACACTCAAGACTCTTCTCAAGATTTCTCCCTTGTGACTAAGGAGTAGTCACCCTGCATCAGCGGGCACCATCTAAGAACTCTGCGGTTTGCTGCAAGTCCTTCCTCAAGGATCCGACGGCCCAGCTCGACGAGAACCGGCTTCCCTGGCACCTCTGACCTCTACCCACGTCATCAGCTCAGCTGTGATCTGTGGGTGCGACGAGACCTCGAGGGACCGGCCATCATCAGAACCTGCAAGCTCTTAACCAGCACGACCATCGAAGCAATTCTCTGGTGAGTGCTCTGGGGTCCGAGAAGCCCCGACCCTGAGCCGCTCCAGCACCGAAGTGCAGTCTCCCAGCATCTCCACGATCTGCGTGGGGCCCTTCTGCTCGCTGCTCAGCATGTTGTCTGGTCACTAGCCGCTGGCTTGTGCCCTTCTGTGACGACATCCGACAATCAACACTGCTGGTCTGGTTGCTCCAGACTGGCCCTTGCTTCCATCTTTGCGAGAAGCACCCCGGGCCCTCCTGGTCCACTCAAGACGCCATCATAGGCCCACCACGTGGCCCTGAGATCTGCCAAGGCTTGTTGCCCCATCCTGGGCCCAGCGACGCCGACAGCATCATCCTTCGTGGGACAGCTCGCACCTCCACCGTGGTCGCCGATAACGCCTCCTGGTCCGTGAGACTGCAGAGCCTAGCGTCGCCCACTCACCTGGTCGAGGTGACGGCCAACCGGTGCCCTCCTGGTACCCTCTGACTACTGGCTAGTAGTACGAACTTGGTCCCCTCTGCTTTCAGGTATCAACGATCTCTGATCCAGGCTTGGATCTCTACGAACTATTCATCACTGGTCGCCGGCCAGCAACTCTTTTTCTTCCGGCTCCTGGCTCGTCAGCGAAGACCCCGACGCCTGTAAGACTTGTGCAGCCGCAGCCCTCGTGGCTAGGTAACTCGGCATTTCGGTGCCTGCATAGCCCCTTTACTCTAGGGTCCCGAGTCCCTCGCTTCCGACTTGCCTTATCGGGTCCGCCCGAGACCTTAAACTTTCCGTGTCCTCGGACACTTGTTTTAATTGTGCACTTGAAGTATTTTCCTAAGAGATTTGGTTTGTGCTTAGTACCCTGTCCTCATAAAGAGTACAGGGCTGTTGTGATTCTTAATAAATATACTGTTTATTTTCATAACACTTGTGTGGTGTCCTTTCACTTGGTGTTCAAGGGGTATGTGATGGTATAACAGCTGGCTTAACACGCCCTCTCGAGTCTTTAGCCTTAGACTGCTCGTATCCACGCTACTAGGATAGCTGGTCTATAGGTTGACTTACAACCAAACACCATAAGGGTCGTTGGAACGATACATAGCGGTCGCTAGAATAGCGAACGCTGCATATCGGGCCAACTTCTCACATTGGTGAGCAGCGGTTGGGATTTGAGCTTGCTGTTGTTTTACCACACGTATCCTAAGAATATCTTGTTGAAAGATCACAAGTACTGGTAGTACATATAACTAAAGCTTAGAATACTCTGAGTTCTACTGAACCAGCTGTTGTAGCTCCTCAAGGCTTAGCACACCTTGGCTGCAACTCTTAGCAAGGGATCAGTAGGTAAACACATAGTGTAGGTAGGTGCATCACTTACACCACACTAGAAACAGTATGTCGGACAAAGGAGGAAACTCTGAGTCTCCCCTTGTGTCAGTTGACCCTCCACAGGTCATCCCTTCAAGATATACTGTGCTGAGCTTCAAGGAGTTAAGACAGGTGTGTCACTCCCGGAAGATCAAGCAGGGGTCTAACCCCACCACGTCCTTTCTGATTGGTCTCTTGGAGACTTATGATGCCAGAAAAGCTGAGACCCGTCTTAGCTCTTCTAATCCAGAAGGAGACATGCCTCCCCTCGAGGGAACCAGAGACGATCCTGACCTCATCCACCTCGCAACTGAGAACGAAGATGTGGAGGATGATGAGGATGAGGATCCCTCTGGGGATGAGGCAGATATGGGACAGGTAGAAGTCGTTAGACTAAGCAGGTCCAACTTAAGCAAACATGATAGTGGTACTGGGGGACCCCCAGCGCTACTGTCAGGTCCGCTTAACATTGGGAATGGACGAGCCCGATCTCTGTCGAAAGACTCTGGCAGATCCCTTCAAACCAATGGCTCTCACAACTCTTCGCAAAGAGGGATGACGTCCCCTCAGCGGACAGTGTACGAAGCTAAGGAAAGGGCAGCTAATCTGAGGATCGAAAGGGAAGAACTTGCCCTGGCCAAAGAAAGGCTTGCCTTTGCTAGAGAGCAACAGTTAAGTGGGGTAGTCCCCACTGGTGGCAGCATTGTACCTAGTAATAGGGAAAGGAGTTTTGATACGAAACACCTTGGTAAGATAGTGCCCCCCTTTAAACAAGGGGACGACATCCACAAATGGATTACTGCTTTGGAGAGGGCCTGCACTGTGCAAGGTGTTCCCCAGAGTCAGTGGGCAGCTATCTTGTGGCTCTCCTTTGAAGGTAAAGGAAGAGACAAGCTCCTCACCACAAGGGTAGAGGATGCCAATAATTACCACGTCTTGAAGAATACACTCGTTGAAGGGTTTGGCCTAACCACTGAGCAGTACAGGGTGCTGTTCAGGGATACCCAGAAAACGCAGTCTCAAGATTGGTCTGACTTTGTCGATTGTGCCACTAAGGCTTTTGAGGGCTGGTTGCTGGGCAGTAAGGTTACTGATTACAAAGGATTGTATAATTTGATGATGAGAGAACAAATTTTAAACAATTGTCAGAACCAGTTGTTGCATCAGCATCTTGTCGACTCGGATCTGACCTCTCCCCAAGAATTGGGAAAGAAGGCAGACAGATGGGTTCGTACGAGAGTTAAACAGAACCAGGGCCAGAATCAAGGTGGTCAGAAGAAAGCAGACCAGAAGGGTAAAGATTCTAAGGGGGAACAAAATGACCAGAAGTCTTCGACAGGTCCCCAACAACCCAAAGAGGGTGGGGGTCAGGCTCCCCAAAAGAAGAAAGAAGGCCAATCCAAAAGATGGTGCCAGTACTGTAAAAGTAAATCTCACTGGTTTAGTGAGTGCACCAAGAAAGGAGGAGGGCAGACTCCTGCCACTGCAGCCCCTAAGGCACCTGTGCCCCCTAGTACAGTCAGCAGTGGTAGTGCGCCTCCCAAGGGTTTAGTAGGGTTAACCCTGGGTTCTGAGGGGCGTGACAACTTAGTTGGCACACTCACTCAGGCTGTCCTTGTCAGTACAGGGGACGCGGACGTGTCCCCTGACATAAGTCCCAATACTTTGGGCAAATACAGACAGACGCCTTTCATAAATGGAAAGATGGCTCAGGCCTATAGGGACACTTGTGCCAGCGTACAGAATTCCTGGTGACCAATGCAAGCAATGTCACTACCAATCACAGTATGGCAATTGTAGCTTTCTCCTGGGGAGGGGTAACTGGCCAAAAGAAGGTTGTAGTTAGTCCAGACCTCCCAGTGGATTGTTTGTTGGGCAATGATTTGGAGTCATCACAATGGTCAGAAGTGGAGCACCGGACTCACATGGAAATGTTAGGTTTGCCAGCACATGTGTTCGCTGTGACCAGGTCACAGGTCAGGAAATGCCCCACTGAACAGGTGCTGGATCCTGGAACAACGGACCAGACACCTCCCAAGAAAAAGAGCAGTAGGGTTAAGGCTGCGCCTTCCCCCTTGCCCCAGGTCGTGGATCAAGTCTCAGAGGAGGCTGACCTACAAGAATGGAGGGAAACTGAGCCTAGGGAGTTCGAACTTGATCAAGTTGAATTCTTGGGTTCAGGGGGACCCTCAAGGGAAGACCTGGGGAAGGACCAGTTAGACTGCCCTTCTCTTGAACCCCTCAGACAGCAGGCTGCTGCTGAGGCTGCTGGGAACGCCACAGATACCCACAAGGTATACTGGGAAGATGGACTCCTGTACACTGAGTCAAGAGACCCCAAGCCTGGCATGACCAGGAGGCTGGTTGTACCCTTGTCTCAGCGAGGTTTCCTACTTACCTTGGCCCACGAGATTCCCTTAGCAGGTCACTTAGGCCAGACGAAAACGTGGGACAGGCTTGTCTCGCACTTTCACTGGCCTCATATGAACGAAGATACCAAGGAGTTTTGCCGCTCCTGTGTCACTTGCCAAGCCAGTGGTAAGTCAGGTGGCACGACAAAGGCCCCCCTTATACCAATGCCTGTGGTGGGGGTGCCCTTTGAACGGGTGGGGATCGACATCGTCGGTCCCATGGAACCACCAACAGCATCAGGGCACAAGTTTATACTGGTGGTAGTGGATCATGCCACCAGGTATCCTGAAGCTATTCCCCTTAGGACCACTACAGCACCTGTTGTGGCAAGAGCCCTAGTTGGAGTATTCTCCAGAGTGGGCTTCCCTAAGGAGGTCGTCTCCGACAGAGGTGCAAACTTTATGTCGAGCTACTTGACTGCTATGTGGAAGGAATGTGGTGTCAACTACAAGTTCACTACACCCTATCATCCACAATGCAATGGGCTTGTTGAGAGATTCAACAGGACCCTGAAAGGGATGATTCATGGACTACCGGAAAAGCTTCGGCGTAGATGGGACGTCCTGATCCCCTGCCTCTTGTTCGCCTACAGAGAAGTCCCACAGAAGGGGGTTGGCTACAGCCCTTTTGAACTTTTGTACGGACATCCTGTAAGAGGACCCCTGTGTTTGGTGAAGGAAGGATGGGAGAGACCTCTCAAAAAGCCTGCAGCCAACATAGTGGACTATGTGCTTGGCCTCCGCTCGCGGATGGCTGAATACATGGAGAAGGCATCTGAAAACCTTAAGGCCAGCCAAGAACTCCAAAAAGCTTGGCATGACCAAAAGGCTGTCTTGACTGTTTATCAGCCCGGACAGAAGGTGTGGGTGTTGGAGCCAGTGGCCCCAGCAGCACTCAAGGACAAATGGTCCGGGCCCTACACCATCCTGGAGAAAAAGGGAGAGGTCACCTACCTGGTCGACCTGGGAACTCCCCGGAGCCCCCACAGGGTGCTTCATGTCAACAGGCTCAAGGCATATGTCGACAGGAAGGACATGAGTTTGCTCATGGCCCTAGATGAGGGACAGGAAGAGGAGAGTGACCCTCTCCCCGACCTGCTCACTCAGAATCCTGACGATGGATCGGTAGATGGTGTTGTCTTTTGTGGCAGCCTCTCCGAACATCAGCAGAACGACTGTAAACAGGTTCTTCAGTCGTTCAGACATATGTTTTCTCTAACCCCCAGTCAGACCAATTGGTGCACCCATGAGGTCGACACTGGTGACAGCTTACCCGTTAAGAGTAAAATCTACCGGCAGCCTGATCACGTTAGAGACTGCATCAAGAGTGAAGTGCAGAAAATGTTGGAGCTGGGAGTCATTGAACCCTCGGACAGCCCGTGGGCTAGTCCCGTAGTTCTAGTGCCGAAACCTCACACCCAGGGCGGTAAGAAAGAGATGAGGTTCTGCGTAGACTACAGGGGTCTCAATGCAGTCACTAAGACTGACGCCCACCCAATACCAAGGGCAGACGAGCTTATCGATAGATTGGCTTCGGCCAACTACTTAAGTACGTTTGACCTGACAGCTGGGTATTGGCAAATCAGGTTAGCTGAGGACGCCAAGCCTAAGACCGCATTTTCGACCCCTGGTGGGCATTATCAGTTCGTGGTGATGCCCTTTGGTCTGAAAAATGCACCTGCCACCTTCCAAAGGTTGGTGAATCAAGTCCTTACTGGGCTGGATGACTTCTGTGCGGCGTATCTTGACGATATTGCTGTCTTTAGCTCCACCTGGGAGGATCACCTGGTCCACCTGCGGAAAGTGTTAGAGGCTCTGCAAGCGGCAGGCCTCACTATCAAGGCCACCAAGTGCCAGATAGGGCAGACACAGGTTGTATACCTGGGCCACCTTGTAGGTGGAGGCCAGGTTCAGCCACTGGAGAGCAAGATACAGTCAATCAGGGACTGGGCTCCTCCAACCACCCAGACTCAGGTTCGAGCTTTCTTGGGCCTGACTGGATACTACCGGAAGTTTGTCAGGAACTATGGTTCTATCGTGACACCATTAAACGAACTGACAAGCAAGAAAATGCCAAAAAAGGTTCAGTGGACAGCGAGCTGTCAAAAAGCATTCGATGACCTAAAGCAGGCCATGTGCACGGCGCCTATCCTCAAGAGTCCGGACTACTCCAAACCATTCATTGTCCAAACAGATGCTTCTGAGTTGGGTGTGGGAGCTGTTCTTTCTCAACTGAATTTTGATGGTCAAGACCAGCCCATTGCTTTTATAAGCAGAAGGCTGACCCCTAGAGAGAAGAATTGGTCAGCTATTGAGAGGGAGGCCTTTGCTGTGGTTTGGGCCCTGAAGAAGCTGAGGCCATACTTGTTTGGCACTCACTTCAAGATTCAGACCGACCATAAGCCCCTCTTGTGGCTAAATCAGATGAAGGGTGAAAACCCCAAACTGCTAAGGTGGTCCATTTCCCTACAGGGGATGGACTTTACAGTGGAACATAGACCTGGTACTGATCATGGCAATGCCGATGGGCTCTCCAGATATTTCCACTTAGAACAAGAAGACTCACCTGGTCAAGGTTAGCTTATTGTTCCGACGTTTGGGGGGGGGGTCATGTAGGAGAGTAGGGTCTGCAATCCTATGATCACCCAGGTTTTTTTGCTTTTGTTTCACTGGTTTACGACTTTCTCTGGCTGTGGGCCTGCTAATCAGACCCACAGCCTGGCTGTTCTCTTTCTAAATTACGACATGTACCCTAGGTGCATTTACCAATTGGTACTGGGCCACCTTATCAGACCCTGTAACTCAGGGCATAGGTGTACCCAGGGCCGCCAGGGGCTGCAGCATGTATTATGCCACCCCTGGATGGCCTCCTAAAATTTGACACAACTGGCTGCATGACATCTGGGGCGAAGTCGTGTAATCACCCTTTGCTTTGGATATAGTAGCCCTATATCTAACCATACAATGGACACCCGAGTTCCTATCAGTCACTCCTATGGCAGGCCTTGACAATCCTGAAGGCAGAGTGCGTGGGCTCGTGTGAACTAGGCTCTGGCCCGAGCCGAGCCCGGTTGCAGCTTGCGGAATCAAGACCCAATGGCTGTTCCATGATAACGCGTACCACATCGGTAACTTCGGTGTCGCGTTATCAAGACATGTCGAGTAAGGTGTCATACGAATCGGGATGCTGCCCTCTCACTAACTCTGGCGACGAGGTTAGCATTCCGCCCTTCTAGAGGGACACGACATGTACGTAACTGTGAACCCCGGTTAAAGTTAACTAAAGCCTCAGCTCCACAAAATGGATGCTGCCACCACAGACACGAGTCTGACCTCCTGCTGCTGGGAGTCCTTCCAGCGAGGAGAGCTTGGACAAAGGGTTTCCTGTCGAGGGCGGTGTTCGCACCGTCCCAGACAGGGTTTGTGTATTCTGGGTAGGTAGGGCTTTTGCGAGAAGGTGACTGCGGAGTGGCACCCCGGTGCTCACTACGCATCTGCCGGTCAGAACCAGTTCCAGGGGCGCCAGCCCTGGCCTGGGGAAAGTCCGGCAGGGGAGAGGGGTGTAACTACCCCCCTTCCTGGTCCCACCCTTAGGGCAGGACCTAGTCATGTACCCACCCCTTTCTTTAGGATAAAGACCGGAGCGGGGACCCTTCCAAATTAGATCATCTTTGAATCAAGAACTACTTTCTACGAAAGGACACTCAAGACTCTTCTCAAGATTTCTCCCTTGTGACTAAGGAGTAGTCACCCTGCATCAGCGGGCACCATCTAAGAACTCTGCGGTTTGCTGCAAGTCCTTCCTCAAGGATCCGACGGCCCAGCTCGACGAGAACCGGCTTCCCTGGCACCTCTGACCTCTACCCACGTCATCAGCTCAGCTGTGATCTGTGGGTGCGACGAGACCTCGAGGGACCGGCCATCATCAGAACCTGCACGCTCTTAACCAGCACAACCATCGAAGCAATTCTCTGGTGAGTGCTCTGGGGTCCGAGAAGCCCCGACCCTGAGCCGCTCCAGCACCGAAGTGCAGTCTCCCAGCATCTCCACGATCTGCGTGGGGCCCTTCTGCTCGCTGCTCAGCACGTTGTCTGGTCACTAGCCGCTGGCTTGTGCCCTTCTGTGACGACATCCGACAATCAACACTGCTGGTCTGGTTGCTCCAGACTGGCCCTTGCTTCCATCTTTGCGAGAAGCACCCCGGGCCCTCCTGGTCCACTCAAGACGCCATCTTAGGCCCACCACGTGGCCCTGAGATCTGCCAAGGCTTGTTGCCCCATCCTGGGCCCAGCGACGCCGACAGCATCATCCTTCGTGGGACAGCTCGCACCTCCACCGTGGTCGCCGATAACGCCTCCTGGTCCGTGAGACTGCAGAGCCTAGCGTCGCCCACTCACCTGGTCGAGGTGACGGCCAACCGGTGCCCTCCTGGTACCCTCTGACTACTGGCTAGTAGTACGAACTTGGTCCCCTCTGCTTTCAGGTATCAACGATCTCTGATCCAGGCTTGGATCTCTACGAACTATTCATCACTGGTCGCCGGCCAGCAACTCTTTTTCTTCCGGCTCCTGGCTCGTCAGCGAAGACCCCGACGCCTGTAAGACTTGTGCAGCCGCAGCCCTCGTGGCTAGGTAACTCGGCATTTCGGTGCCTGCATAGCCCCTTTACTCTAGGGTCCCGAGTCCCTCGCTTCCGACTTGCCTTATCGGGTCCGCCCGAGACCTTAAACTTTCCGTGTCCTCGGACACTTGTTTTAATTGTGCACTTGAAGTATTTTCCTAAGAGATTTGGTTTGTGCTTAGTACCCTGTCCTCATAAAGAGTACAGGGCTGTTGTGATTCTTAATAAATATACTGTTTATTTTCATAACACTTGTGTGGTGTCCTTTCACTTGGTGTTCAAGGGGTATGTGATGGTATAACAGCTGGCTTAACACGCCCTCTCGAGTCTTTAGCCTTAGACTGCTCGTATCCACGCTACTAGGATAGCTGGTCTATAGGTTGACTTACAACCAAACACCATAAGGGTCGTTGGAACGATACATAGCGGTCGCTAGAATAGCGAACGCTGCATATCGGGCCAACTTCTCACAGTATGTATAACCACTCTGTATGTAAAATGAGTTTATTATTCATGCACCGCTTGTAATTAACTTTCTATGCATGTATTCCATGTTACAGTCAATTGCTGTCAGCGTATACCAATGTAGATAAACCAACTTATCGATTTGTATCCACAGTGCATGTGAACACTATCCCCTTATATTTATGGAGGAGCAAATGAAAGAAATCTTCAATCTTCAATTAACGAGGCCACTTAAGATAGATAAAGGCACTAATAAAGAAGTGTGCGTATGGCTGTTTGTGCTGTGTGCTTTTAAAATTGATCGATGTAATGAGCCACGCGTTGCTGGGCAACCGTACAACAATGCCCGAGTGCTACTTTACATGAACGAGGACACTAATACAGGACTTGCGTGATGACGTAGAGAACAGTCTCGAGCCAAATCTCGGGACGCTGTCATGAGCTCCTCACAGCGTTAGCTTGCGCAGTCATAAAAAATGTAAAAAGCTTCAAAATTGTCGAAAGCACTCACCGAGTGTCACAGGAGCCCGCGGTTTTCAGAAAACACCGCCAGGAACAATATTCTCACACCAGATGAACTGCTCAGGGCATCAGCAGTAACCTTTCCCAGACAGCAGCGTAATCTGCAATAGAGCAGGACTCCAGGCTTCCTTTGTTCGCCCGATCGTCGCCAGTGAAATAACATACAAAGTGCCAGCCGAATAAGGTATGGTTTGTTGTTTATTTTACGAGCAGCAAGAAGATAAGTCTTCATCTGAAGCCTGGGTCATAACTGTCATGACTGGAATCCAGAACATGGTGATGTTCTCGATTCCAGACAAGACAAGACAACACCACAGACAGCCAATGAGGGACCACCCAAAGCATGACCGAAGCCTCCATCGCATTGATGCCAAAACCAGGCAAAGACCCAGCTCTCTCTCCATCCTTCTGGCCAATTTCATTGCTTTGCTCAATCTAGATCTTAGGTTTCTGTCCAAAGCCAAAGCCACCAATTGGAGTAACTATTACCTGATCTAGTACACACCGATCAAGGAAGATTCATACTTAACAGGGCCACCATTGATAAGACTAGGCAGGCCCTCCACCTCATTGATATCACCAGTAAGATGGGTGAAGCAGCAGTCTTCCTACCAATTTATTCTGAAAAAGAAAATTGACAAGGTGGACTGAGGAAATTTGATCCTGGGTTGCCTTATACTGCAGTCCCAGAGCAAATGTTAAGGTCACTGTCCTCAGTGCTGATTTACAGAGGCACCCGGTAGGTATACCCCTTACCCCCTCTTCTGTTTGATCACTTTTTGGAATTCATTCTATAGAAAATAACCCTGAAATCCTGGGCATCTCATTTTTCAGCAACACTTTTAAAATGTTAGTCTTTGCCGACTATATACTTCTCATTTCATGGACATTCAGCACTCACTTCAAGCCCAGATCCCTCGCCGGAATAATGGACAGTCCCTACAGATTATTGTAACTAAGAGTCTGATTTATAACGTGCAGGAGGCCCATCTTCCCACCAGGGCAACTAGGTAAATTACTCTTTCACCCTGTTGGAGTTACAGCCCGCCAGATTTATAAATGACCACCAAGCTGGTGGTCATTTATTAAGCACTAGCAGCCCGTCCAGACGTTGTCCGGGTATGAATTGCTGCCGGCCAGTAGTATATTGTTTTGTAGGATTTCGGTTTGATAGCATTTCTTATCTGTGACAGGCCTGTGAAACGCTCCAATTCACAGTGCACTGCTGATGCACTTAAGAGTGCGCTTTCAGTAGTGTGTGAACTCGAGTTGCCCTACTTTATTTTTCCTTGCAATATTATAAAGCGCGAACTCAACAACATGCCATGAGCACAATTTACATTACAGAAGAACACATTCATTTGTGGTAGGCACAGGGAGACAAAGCGATTTGCCTGGAATCACAGGATGTTGAGCTTATGCCGAGTTTCGAACGTAGCTCCCCATCTCTAAAGTTCACAATTCGGTATACAACGTTTAGCACGCATTTTTTACCACGCACTACCACTACAACGCAGGCATTACCACGCATACCATTACAACGCATTGCGCTGGGGGGGCGCTCTAGGATAGGGAATAAGTATAATTTTATATCCAACACCTTCCCTAGTGTGACTGGAGTTGGAATATAAAATTATACTTACCACTATTCAGCACCTCTAAGCGCTATGCGTTGTAACGGTATGCGTTGTAAATACCGCGTTGTAATGGTATGCGTGGTAAAAGTATGTGTTGTAACGTCATACATCCTCACAATTCTAGAACTTGTGGCGGGAGGTGTGTCTAAAACTGTATGTCGGTGCTGGCCATCAATGAGAGAGATCTGTGCATTTTTCAAATGGGTGGTGAAAAAATATGAGTATGTTGCTGTATGGTGGGCCGCCGTGCCACCAATGTACTTACCGGGGGAGGGTAAACACCCATTATTCCGCAACTTTCTTTCCGCATACCATCACTCTGCATACTTTCATTACGAAAGTAGCATGACTCCGCAATGCCATTATAACGCATGGCATTACATTGTATATGCTTTTACCACGCATACATTTACAACGAAATTCGTTGTAAATGCATGAATGGTATAAACATGTTTTTTTTAAATGTTTGGATAAGGTAAGTATGGGTATAGGGGTGTATGTTTTGGGGTACTGAGGTATATGTTTTGGGGTGTTTGGGTATTTTAGGGGTTCAGATATAGTTTTGGGTTATGGGGTACAGGGGTAGTTTTAGGGTTTAGGGATAGGTATGGATTTTGCGGTACAGGGGTATTTTTAGGGTTCAGGGCTAGGTTTGATTTTTGTGGTATAGGGGTATTTTTAGTGTTCAGGGGTAGGTTTGAGTTTTGGGGTACAGGAGTATTTTAAGGGTTCATGGCTAGGTTTGGGTTTTGGGGTACAGGGGTATTTTAAGGGTTCAGGGCTAGGTTTGGGTTTTGGGGTACAGGGGTATTTTTAGGGTTCAGGGCTAGGTTTGGGTTTTGGGGTACAGGGGTATTTTAGGGTTCAGGGGTAGGTTTGGATTTTGGGGTACAGGGTTATTTTTAGGGTTCAGTGCTAGGTTTGGGTTTTGGGGTACAGGGGTATTTTGAGGGTTCAGGGCTAGGTTTGGGTTTTGGGGGAAATGGGTATTTTAAAGGTTCAGGGCTAGGTTTGGGTTTTGGGGAACAGGGGTATTCTTAGGGTTCATGGCTAGGTTTGGGTTTTGGTGTACAGGGTATGTTTAGGGTTTAGGGATAGGTTTGGGTTTTGGGGTACAGGGTATATTTATAGGGTTAAAATGGGTTAGTGTTTAAGGGTGTTGGGGTATTTTAAGGAGTAAGGGTGGGTTATGATTATGGGATGCAGGGGTATTTAAAGTAAGCAGGGTGGGATTAGCACACAATATGAGACATGGCATGACGGGCGGAACCTACCACACGCCCCCAGCGTTTGTCACGCCCACAGCACACGCCCACAGCTCAACGCAGACACGCCCACAAGGGACTACTTTGCTGGCACGGTTCTTTTACCTTTTAAATGTATATGGTGGACGTCTGCATAGCCTATGTCCTTCTGCTGTAACTGCCCTTTCCAACGCTGTATTGGGTGTTGTGATTGGTGCTGTGGTTCCTGAGATTACCCGCCTCAAATGTTTGGGCTCTCTCTTTATTATATTAGTATGGATTGTCCGAAACCGCTTTCACAGCAGCATCTGCCAATGCATCTTGCTGTAGTGTAGGGCTCTGTTCACACGATGGAGCTCTGCAGAAAAAGAGCATTCTTTTTTATTTTCACAAAGAAAATCCCAAAACGGGATTTTCTTTTTGAAATTAAAGTAAATGTTCCCCCATCATGTGGGTCCTCTCTCATGTCAAGGAGAGTATTTAGCCATTTCCACTGCCCCTTACAATAAGGTTTTTCTGGTGGTGACAGTCAGGAAAAACTGACCTATAATTCCGCCCATCTAAATCAGATGGGGAGAATTACAGGTCTGTCTCTGATGCCCATTACTACGCCCGGCCTTCTGAGGGATTTAATCACAGTGAAATAGTCTATGCCTTTCCTGATTAGCATGGAAAATATATTACTCCTCTAGACAGCTTGTATGAACAATATCTGAAATGAAAAGCGAGCGAGACTGGCTTTCAAGACCTTTACAAAACATCCAAGAGAGGGCAAGTTGGGGTCCCAT